>NC_041406.2:126123888-126423888 GCF_900747795.2 Erpetoichthys calabaricus
ACGTTTAATTGCACATGTGTTAATATGTATGCTCACACAGTATTAAAAGACAGTCAAAAATTAACGTCATTTACCTTCGTTCCCGCGTGTGACTCTTGCTGTAAATGTCTTCCTTGTTTTTAGTTCACGTGATTACGTAGGAGGCGTGATGACGCGATACGTGACTCCGCCTCCTCCATTACAGTGTATGGACAAAAAAATATGTTCCAGTTATGACCATTACGCGTAGAATTTCGAAATGAAACCTGCCTAACTTTTGTAAGTAAGCTGTAAGGAATGAGCCTGCCAAATTTCAGCCTTCCACCTACACGGGAAGTTGGAGAATTAGTGATGAGTGAGTCAGTTAGTGAGTGAGTGAGTCAGTCAGTGAGGGCTTTGCCTTTTATTATTATAGATATATATATATATATATATATATGCATATATATATATATGCATATATATATACATATATATATATATATGCATATATATGCATATATATATATATGCATATATATATATATATATATATATATATATATATGCATATATATGCATATATATATATATGCATATATATATATATATATATATATATATATATATATATATCCATCCATCCATTCTCTTCCGCTTATCCGAGATCGGGTCATGGGGGCAGCAGCTTGAGCAGAGGTGCCCAAACTTCCCTGTCCCTGGCCATTTCTTCTAGCTCTTCCGTGAGAAACCCAAGGCGTTTCCAGGCCAGCTGAGAGACATAGTCCCTCCAGTGTGTCCTGGGTCTTCCTCGGGGCCTCCTCCCAGTTAGATGTGCCCGGAACACCTCACCAGGGAGGAGTCCTGGAGGCATCCTGATCAGATGCCCGAGCCACCTCATCTGACTCCTCTTGATGCAGAGGAGCAGCGGCTCTACTCTGAGCCCCTACCAGATGACTGAGCTTCTCACCCTGTCTTTAAGGGAAAGCCCAGACACCCTATGGAGGAAACTCATTTCAGCCGCTTGTATTCGCGATCTCATTCTTTCGGTCACTACCCATAGCTCATGACCATAGGTGAGGGTAGGAACGTAGATCGACTGGTAAATTGAGAGATTTGCCTTGCGGCTCAGCTCCTTTTTCACCACGACAGACCGATGCAGAGCCCGCATCACTGTGGATGCCGCACCGATCCGCCTGTCGATCTCCTGCTCTATTCTTCCCTCACTCATGAACAAGATCCCGAGATACTTGAACTCCTCCACTTGGGGCAGGATCTCGCTCCCAACCCTGAGAGGGCATTCCACTCTTTTTCGGCTGAAGACCCTGGTCTCGGATTTGGAGGTGCTGATTCCCATCCCAGCCGCTTCACACTCAGCTGCGAACCGATCTAGAGAGCTGAAGATCACAGCCTGATGAAGCAAACAGGACAACATCATCTGCAAAAAGCAGTGACCCAATCCTGAGTTCACCAAACCAGACCCCCTCAACGCCCTGGCTGTGCCTAGAAATTCTGTCCATAAAAATTATGAACAGAATCGGTGACAAAGGGCAACCCTGGCGGAGTCCAACTCTCACTGGAAATGGGACCAAGCTCTGACACCGATCATACAGGGACCAAACAGCCCTTATCAGGGGGTCCGGTACCCCGTACTCTCGAAGTACCCCCCACAGGATTCCCCGAGGGACACGGTCGAATGCCTTTTCCAAGTCCACAAAACACATGTAGACTGGTTGGGCAAACTCCCATGCACCCTACAAGACCCTGCTAAGGGTGTAGAGCTGGTCCACTGTTCCACGACCAGGACGAAAACCACACTGTTCCTCCTGAATCCAAGGTTCGACCATCCGATGGACCCTCCTCTCCAGAAACCCCGAATAGACTTTTCCAGGGAGGTTGAGGAGTGTGATCCCTCTGTAGTTGGAATACACCCTCCGATCCCCCTTCTTAAAGAGGGGGACCACCACCCCAGTCTGCCAATCCACAGGCACTGTCCCTGATGTCCATGCGATGTTGCAGAGGCATGTCATCCAGGACAGTCCTACAACATCCAGAGCCTTGAGGAACTCTGGGCGTATCTCATCCACCCCCGGGGCCCTGCCACCAAGGAGTTTTTTGACCACCTCGGTGACCTCAGTCCCAGAGATGGGGGAGCCCACCTCTGAGTCCCAAGGCTCTGCTTCCTCATTGGAAGGCATGTTAGTGGGATTGATGAGGTCTTCAAAGTACTCCCCCCACCGACCCACAATGTCCCGAGTCAAGGTCAGCAGTGCACCATCCCCACCATATACAATGTTGACACTACACTGCTTCCCCCTCCTGAGATGCTGGATGGTGGACCAGAATCTCCTCGAAGCCATCCAAAAGTCGTTCTCCATGGCCTCCCCAAACTCCTCCCACGCCCGAGTTTTTGCCTCAGCAACCACCAAAGCCGCATTCCGCTTGGCCTGCCGGTACCTATCAGCTGCCTCCAGAGTCCCACAGGACAAAAAGGTCCTGTAGGACTCCTTCTTCAGCTTGACGGCATCCCTCACTGCCGGTGTCCACCAATGGGTTTGGGGATTGCCGCCACGACAGGCACCGACCACCTTACGGCCACAGCTCCGGTCAGCCGCCTCAAGAATAGAGGCACGAAACATGGCCCATTCGGACTTAATGTCCTCCACCTCCGTCGGGTCGAAGTTCTGCCGGAGGTGGGAGTTGAAGCTACTTCTGACAGGGGACTCTGCCAGACATTTCCAGCAGACCCTCACAACACGTTTGGGCCTACCAGGCCTGACCGGCATCCTCCCCCACCATCAAATAATATAATATATATATATACCTGCGGTGGGTTGGCACCCTGCCCGGGATTGGTTCCTGCCTTGTGCCCTGTGTTGGCTGGAATTGGCTCCAGCAGACCCCCGTGACCCTGTGTTCGGATTCAGCGGGTTGGAAAATGGATGGATGGATGGAGTTTATATTCAAAATTTAAATATTTCTCCATTAAATTAAATTATTTTTGTCCACTACTTAATTATGTTTGATTTGGTTCTGCCCTTATCAATACACTCACAAATTAAAACAAAGACAGTGCAACATCTAGAGTGTAATTCTGCTTCAAAATGTATAGATACTTTGAGCAAGTCAAGTGTAATTGTGGAAAACAATTTAGATCAGCTAACATCAAATTATAATATGACCTTGTGAGATGTGGGTTCTCCTTAAAACAAAAGCGATTGAAGCACATAGAAACTCTCCCTGGTTTAATGAGAACACTCAAGCTCTTAAATTAGAGTTTTGAAAACTGGAGCACAGATGGAGAACAACAAAGCTGCAAGTCTCTCATATTGCAAGGATAGAGAGTGTTAAAAAATATAAAAAGCTCTCTTTAAAGTCTGCTCAGACTACTATTCTAAACTAACAGAAAATAAGAATAATACTTTATGAACAGTGGATAATTTAATAAATAGTTATTCAGATCTACAGTACAAAATACCAACAAACATTAGCAGTTCAGACTTTATGAACTTCTTTAATGAGAAAATTAAAAACATAAGATCCTAGATCACAGTATAAACCGCATACTAGCTTGGCAAACCCTGCCAACACATTAGAAATTTCAAACCTGTAACAGAACAGAAAGTCTTAACTTTAATTTCTAAAATGAAACCTACTACTTGTTCCCTACATTCAGTGGCAATAAATCTAGTGAAGAGTGCAATGGATGTTCTTGCAGCACCTATTCTTAGCACTTTCAATAGTTCATTATTGCATGGCACAGTACCTGATGCACTGAAAGTGTCAGTCATCAAACCATTACTTAAAAAGTCAGACCTAGACCCACACATAGTTAATAATTAAAGACCCATATGAAATTTACCCTTTCTCTCTAAAATATATTACACATCACAATTTATTTGAGAAATTCTAGTTCGGCTTTTGCACTAGTCATAGTACAGAAATGGCACTAATGCATGTTGTAAATGACATACTGATATCCTCTGATGAAGGAAACTCCACTGTAATTATATTGTTTGACACCATTGACCATTCTATTTTACTGCACAGGCTGGAAAATGACATTGGGCTCTCAGGCACTGTCCTTCCCTGGTTTAGTTCTTATTTATCATATCAATTCCGGTATGTACAGAAATATGCTGACAGTATTCCATCTTTATAAACAGAAGTGAGATATGGTGTCCCGCAAGGCTCAGTACTGGGACCTTTACTGTTTTCACTTTACATGCTTCCTCTGGATTAGAAAACATAAAGTTAATGTTCACTTGTATATAGAGGGCACCCAGTTATACCTTTCTTTTAGACTAAATTAAGTTTCTCCAATGTTGTCTTTAGTTAGATGTATTAGTGAATTAAAGGAGTGGATGAATGAGAACTACTTGTATTTAACGCAAATAAAACAGATGTTAATTAATGGAAGAAATTAAGCTGATTGCAAGTTTCGCAACAATACTTTGTCATCATTTAACTTAGTTTGAATCACCATTAGTTTTACTCAATTAGCCTGAAATCTAGGCATTATCTTTGACTCTAGCATATCATTTAAAGCAGACATTATAAAGTTGTCCAAAACATGTTTCTTCCATCTTAACAATGTTGGGAAATTAAGGCATCTTCTAAATATGTGGAATACTGAGAAATTAATTCATGCATTTATTTCTAGTAGGATTGAGTACTGCAATGTGGTGTTCAATGGATTTTCAATATGTACTTTCTACATCTTCCAGTTTATCCAAAATGTTGCTGCAAGAATCATTACAAGAACAAGAAAATACAAACTCATAGCTGTAGTTCTTAAATTCTTACACTGGCTCCTGGTTAAGTTTAGGGCAGATTTCAAAATCCTACTCGCTTACTTCTCTGACCTTATCATTACGGACAAACCAGAGCACACATTAAGATCTGAAGATGCTGGTCTGCTTATGATTCTCAGGATTAACAAAATAACAGTGGGAGGTCAAGCTTTTAGTTACAGGGCCCCAAAACTGTGGAATGGTCTGCCTGCTACTTTAAGAGATGCCCCTTCAGTATCAGCTTTCAGATCCCAGCTGAAGACTCTTGAATTCAGTTTAGCATACCCCGACTAGAGCTGTTGATTAACTGTGCATACTGCATCTCTGTTGTTAGTCATTAGCATTAAAACCAAAGTAATATGATATTTATAATTTGTTACTAACCCTCACCTGTTCTGTTTCTCTTCTCAGTACTTACATTTGGCTTTTGGTGCCACTGCCCTAATGTCGAGCTGTTTGCCTGTCTAAGGAAAAGTCATCTCTGAAGAAGTCCTGTGATCATCATGTGCTGTAAAAGGGTCCTTTCATCAGATTGGCCGGCCCAGCACTGACTCAGCTGTGGAATAGACTGTAGGGAGGAGGCAGCTTGATGGTCGAGGACTCCAGGACTCTGAACAAATTGTAATCTTATTATGTGATATAATCCACTCTTGCATTTTTCACTGTTATTGTACTATTAGTATTGTACTGTTGTATTAAGGATTACTTGTGTTCTGTTCTGTGTATTGCATTGACCCCATTTTTTGACACCCTCTGCACAACCAACCTAACCTGGAAAGGGGTCTCTCTCTCTTTGTGAATTGCCTTTCCCAAGATTTCTTCAATTTCTTCCCTACAATGGATTTTTTTGGGAGCTTTTTCTGGTCTTCTTAGAGAATCAAAGCTGGGGGGCTTTCAAAAAACAGGGCCTGTTAAATCCCATTGCAGCACTCTTTGTGTGATTTTGGGCTATACAAAAATAAATGTTACTATTGTATTGTCTGTGGAAATGTTTTGCTGTTCTTTTCCAGTCAGGATATTGAAAATATCATCCTACAAAATAATATTTATTTGCAGCCACATAAGTCTGGTGCTAATCTGCTTCAGTATTTTTGTGCATATCAACCTTCAGCAAGAACAGATTAATCAAGTCACTATATCAGACATGTTTATCTGATGAACAACTGAATGAGTAATTTGAAGTTTCCCCTCTTAGTATATACATTTCATTAATTATTAAAAAGGTTTTTGCTACTTCTGACTAAAAGTATCTACTAAGAATGCATAAGTGCTGATACAATACACAATTATTTTATCAATTATTCATTAGGAAATCATTACTTTTTCTCAGAGTGAACATAACTATACTATATAAATCCCAACTAACTTTATGCCGCTAATGTGAGCCATAATAAAAAGGCTATTACTTACTATTGTTGGAAACTTTAAATGATTCACTAGAGCTGGTATAAAGAGAAAAATACAAGAAAAGATTCACCTGAAAATATTTTAAGGTGTTTGATTTCCCATAATGATTTTCTGTAAATATTATTAATTCAATCAAATAAGTTTGGTTGTCTGTTTGTGTTCGTTTTAATGTTTGTTTTCGCAGCTACAATTTAGGTACTACAGTTCTCTTTCAGCTAAACTGAAATCATTCTTATTTGCATTTTCTTTGTTTTTTGTAAAGACGTGGTCATAATACAAATAGTAAAGTCAGTGTTACGAACAAGGTACTAAATAAAGCATGGCATTGCTATTGCTATATTGAGGTTTTAGGTAACTTTAGGTGACAAGTGCAAGTAAATGTTCATTCATTCATTCATTCATTCATATTCTGAAACTGTTGTTCTAGTGAGAAATGTAGTGATAACATCCTGAGCAAGTTGCACCAGATATTCCAGTTCCCAGCAACAAATGCTAGTTGGGTCATTCTCAAGCCTTCTGAGACATAAAACCTTTCAAATATATCCTGTTCTGCAATGTACACTGAAGAAATATTCACTTTGGTACGTGTGGTTTTTGCATTCAGGAGTTATCCACACTTATGTTGAACCTACTGTTTTAAAATTACACACAGGTCTTTTATTCTAATGACTGCTATAGCAATCTCTGTAATAGTCTATCCTATTTCTTCTCCTTTCACACTTAATCTGTCCTTAGACACAATGTAACATCTTCCTGTATGAAGAAATAAGAGTTGCCAATTGCTTATATTACAGAGGATCTGGGTCCGGGTGTCAGTTGATTTGCTCCCAAGGTGTTTTTCTGAATAACTTGTCGATCTATGCTTTTATTATTGTCTGTATTTCCTTTTTCTGTTTAGTATGTATTTTAAAAGATAAGTTCATTTTTCATCAGGTCAAAGTTATTTTTTTCACAGTTATTATACATTAAATTTCCATTGGATACTGTATTCTTAAGATAAAACATTTTTTATAATTATTTTAAAAATACTGTGCCTATTATTGGGATTTAAAAATGGCATCAATGGGGCACTAGTCCAGATGTGAAAAATGGTTCAACATGAAAACAAAAGCCTTAAACCTTTCTGAATACTGAATGTTGATTTTTAAGCCAAGAATATTCTCAAGTATTGATATTGTACGCATGTTGTAATACAGTCCATCCAAGTTTCAGAAAATGTGAGATCCTGCCATAATAAAAGAATTCCAGCTGTCATCTTTGTTTCATTGGCTGTCTCCTTCTGCTGTAGCCTTTCATGCCCAACTGAATGGTTACTTATAGCTTGTTTAGTAGGTTGTTTAGTGAATGCTGCAGTTGCTGCTGTTCTTTTGAGAACAGTTCAAGTTTTTAGGACTGTAAACTGGAGTTTGGGTGCCCGGTCAGACTTAATAACTCATTCTGATGATTGACAATTAGAGACAGATTTTATGGACTCACAAGAAGCCTGAAGGAGTTTGGATCAATCTTATGCAAGATTGTGTGGTGAGTCCATTGGGCAAGTCTGTCAAGAATGAAAGAGTGATACTTCAATGTATCTCTGTTTTTTACAGTAGGGTAAGTATGATCCCCTGGTCATTTTGTGTTATTTTTATTATTTCTTTATTTTGTGTTGTTTTGTTTCTTGTTTATGCAGCACCATTTCTCACAGGCCCAGCCATAGTATTTACTGTTGCCATGGTAATCTAATGTCATTTCCCCTATATCCCTATAAAACATGGTGGCGATTTTTAGTCAATGCCCAGATAGTTGGATTGAATACTTACAATGTTATGGTCAAACTAAGGTTCCTCCCTGGCTCCAGTTTAAAGTACTCCTTTTTGTCGTCTTTGTGTTCTTTTCATTCATGACTTTCTATTGTTCTGTTCATTTATTATTTGTTTTATTATATATTATTTTTATTCTGTTTAGTTATTATTTAGTTTCTATGTGTGCTTTGCAGTTCTTTATTGTCCCATGGGTTATATTGATGGATCCTCAAGAGGCAGGACCACCTGTCCATCACAGTTAAGGGGCCGTCTCCAGCTCTATAAAGGCAAGCTAAGAACTGAAGTCCAGTGCAGTTCATTCAAATGTGGATTTTTGGTTGTTCTTGTTGTGAGCATTGTAGTCATCTTTGACTTTTACTCTGGCTTTGACCTTTTTGCTACTGTTTTTGGCATTATCCTTGTGGAATTCGATTTGGAATGCATTTGCCTTGAATTTGGTTTTTAGGTAGGTCCTTTTCTAATTAGTTTTTGCTCTTTAAACCTTGGTTGTATTTTTTTTCTTTCAATACGCCCATTTTTATAAAGATTTCTTGTGACTTGGCTTTATACAAGCCTTGGGTTGATAGTGATCCTCTCCCTTGTGGAACATTTTGAGTGTATTTTGGCACATTACAGAACATACTGTAGAATTTTGAGAACAAGTGCATTTTTGTCCGGTATAGACTGAAGCCAGCTACTCAAGAGGATGCTAGACTGCCTTTTGGGTGCATGTCCTTTGGGCAAACTGGTGGTATTCTGTCCTGCACTTGGCAGATTAAATAACAATAAACAACATGCTTCTTCTGTTTATTGCTTTTGTTTGTTTGGGTACTTTTATTTTTAACTATTTGCTAACAACTTTGGTAACTGTTTTGTGTTTGATTTATTTTTGCCTTTCTGGTTAACAAAGCCCTTCTCTTCTTGTTAACTTAGGTTTTTTTATTATTTGCCCCTGTTCTTGGTTCTTTTCAACTGTCCTTTTAGAACAATGACCACTTTTGTTATGATTAAGTCAGTCAGTCAGTTGTCCAACCTGCTATATCATAACACAGGGTCATGGGGGTCTGCCGGAGCCAGTCCCAGCCAGCACAGGGCGCAAGACAGGAACAAATCCACTGTGCCACCGTTAATTAAAAAGTTATCTTTTTAATTTTTTTCTGTCTTTATGCATCTGTCCTAGACTTTTATCATAGATAAGGGGTTTTGAGATATGTAGACTCTCTGTCTGTACTTTAAATATCTTTTTGGAATTATTTTTAAAGATGGCTATAAATTAATAGTCTTTTTCAATGCTATTTTTCCCCTAAAGACTTTGCTATTTTGGGAGCAAATGTCTCACAGTTGTTATGGTTACCAACCAAGAGCATGCAGCACATGACGTCATTGATGCAACCTGTGGAAGAAAAATAAGCCACAATATAATAATTTAACAAAGGGAGGTCATTATTAGCATTAATGTTGATCCAGAACTTTAACATTAAAGTAATAAAGTAATAAATGCTAAATTAACACATTCCATGCTCCAAACTTGAACTCTTCTCTTAAATATGTCATAAATCAATTTCAAACTGCTTATTTTATATCAAACAACAGTTAATGTAGTTGTGTTTCCCAAAGTTACCAAAGTTCAGCAGCTCTAACTTAAAAAAATGGGATTCAACAAAAGCCTGACACGCAGAAATGATTCCACAGACAAAATATCTTCGTTTTTAAGAGTTTAGTTAAGTTTTAAAGTAAAACAGTTCACACAAATAAGAAAATTAAAATAGCAAAAATGGGAAAAATTTATAGTAAGAAAAGTTCAATTCTAAGCTTAATCTTGTTACATCTTAAATCGTTACTATTCACTTATCATTTCTGAACCATTTCAAAACGGTCAGAAAACTGTATGCTTATCCCATTTCTAATTTAAAAATGGGTCTTTCAAGTCCCTGTTTACTGGGACCTGTTCTAAACACAACTAGATCTATTATCACACTGTTTCTCAGTTATAGCAAGAAGATTCTATCTCTTACTAACTTATAGGGGGAAAAGACTATACCATTGTCTATGACTATGGAAGAAATTCTATTCTATTCAAATTAAGCAAACATTAATATGAGTTTAACTCAAAACTTTAACTTTCTAAGATTGGCTCTTACAGTTAGGTCATATCTGGTGACTTTTTGGTGATCCTTAGTAAACAAAATTATTATAAAATGTATTTCTTACAGATATCATTAATTCTGTTATAAGTAAGATCCTATCTTTAAACTCCAAGATACACCTTTAACGAAAACAGGACATAACCCATGTCACCTTCACTTAACACTAATTACCAACTTTGGAAATATTTTATAGGGATGATATACTTAGTAAGTACTGTACCTATAAAGACACAGATTTGGTTAAAACTTAAAGAAAATAATGTAGTATGAAACCCAGTTTATTACTTATTGTTAAACAACAAAATAAATTTTGCTATTTATAGGATTTCAAGCTAAAAGAGCACAATACAAAGCCTGAATATAGACATATATCCACATAAATACAATACAAATTGAGCATACTGTATATTTTTCCAGAAATCCTTTAAAAGATCAGTGCTGTGCACTTCCAGGTCTTTCAATATTGGATTAAAAGCCTTTTGAGAAGCATGTGCATTGGGTTGTGTTTTGATTTTCAATAAGCACTTCATGTGTGAATTTCAGAACATTTTTATTTAGTTTGTGATTTGGCTTTGAAGAAAGATAAAAGACATATTTTAGTTTTAATCTTTCCCAGTTAGCGGCACGGTGGCGCAGTGGGTAGCGCTGCTGCCTCGCAGTTGGAAGATCTGGGGACCTGGGTTCACTTTCCGGGTCCTCCCTGCGTGGAGTTTGCATGTTCTCCCCGTGTCTGCGCGGGTTTCCTCCGTGTACTCCAGTTTCCTCCCACAGTCCAAAGACATGCAGGTTAGGTGGATTGGTGATTCTAAATTGGCCCTAGTGTGTGCTTGGTGTGTGTTTGTGTGTGTCCTGCGGTGGGTTGGCACCCTGCCTGGGATTGGTTCCTGCCTTGTGCCCTGTGTTGGCTGGGATTGGCTCCAGCAGACCCCCGTGACCCTGTGTTCAGATTCAGTGGGTTGGAAAATGGATGGATGGACTTTCCCAGTTACCACATATAAATATAACATATTTTCCTCTTGGGCGGCATGATGGCGCAGTGGGTAGCGCTGCTGCCTCGCAGTTAGGAGAACTGGGTTCGCTTCCTGCGTGGAGTTTGCATGTTGTCTGCGTGGGTTTCCTCTGGGTGGTCCGGTTTCCTCCCACAGTCCAAAGACATGCAGGTTAGGTGCATTGGCGATTCTAAATTGTCCCTAGTGTATGCTTGGTGTGTGTGTATGTGCGCACCCTGCAGTGGGCTGGCACCCTGCCCGGTATTTGTTTCCTGCCTTGTGCCCTGTGTTGGCTGGGATTGGCTCCAGCAGACCCCCGTGACCCTGTGGTTAGGATATAGCAGGTTGGATAATGGATGGATAGATGGATATTTTCCTCTTGGGCACCACAACTAAGCCCTGTATTCACCTGATAAGCCTGTATTTTATGACTAGCTTCCAGGAAGTGCTCCTCAGTATTTCATCTTTGTAGAACCATTTGTGATATTTCTTGGAAGAAATACCATGTAGTGGATGGTTCTGCTGTCTCAACTCAGCCAAATTGTCATTTTTGTCTACACATCTTTTGTAGCTATGTTTACGAAAGGTTAAACACATAGGCAGCATGAAAAACTAGATATTCTGTCACAAAGAGAGGGAGATTTCTATAAAAAAAAAGGATTTGGAAAAGAAACATTGTCCAAAGTCACACCAAGGTTGTAACCAAAACTCAAATATGATCTGTCACCAAGCCTGAAAGTAAAAACAAATGGTCAAAAGGATCAAACCATGTGGTCTTTAGCCATTAAATTGTTTTTAAATAAAAGTTTTTATCCTCAAGCTCAGATTGCCAGAAAGTCTTAATTCTGACCTTTACATCTAATTATCATTAACATCTCGAGAAGACATACAAGCCTAGCAAAGTAGTTACCGAAACAAAATAGCAGCACTCGTTAAAAAATCAACATGGCATTGTAGGAAGACATTAAAATATTTTAACATTTTAAAAAAGCGTGTAAAAGAAAAAAAATTAAAAATGATTTCTTCATAGTTCAAAACCACAAGGTAAAAGAGAAAATGTAATACAATCCAAAAAAGAATTTTAAAACAAACAAAATATGACAGTAAAAAAGTAGTGTCACATTAAAACGCTTCATACATACTTGTTTTGCACTCTATGCTTGCTTTTATAAGCACCTTAAGGCCAATGTTAAATGTGCTCACTATGTTTATACTGTAAGTATTAATACATAATTCCTTTAATATGGGAAGTGATATTCTTTACATCTTCTACAACTCTCTGATAGCCAGTGTGTTATTATACATGGTGGGGGGCTGATTGCATCACTTCAAGAGAGGCCCACCAAATCAGCAAGCTAATTCAAAAGACCGGCTCAGTTATAGGATGCACTCTGGGTCCCCTAGAGGTAGTAGCAAAGAAGAGAGTTAAAACAAAACTGAGTGCCATTATGAGCAATACTTTAGTGCTTTCAGGAAGCAAATTATTATTCAGCAGAATAAAGAAACTCTACTGGGGCTCCTTTATACGAACAGCAATACTTCTGCATAATGCCACACTGGGACTCTGACAGCCAACAGAACATTTCTTTCTTTTTAATTTTCTTGCTCTTTAGTCATTTTAGTGTGTGTTCAGACGATAGTTTATATATTTGTATATACTCTATATATTGTATAGAATTTTGCTGAAGAGTAGTGGTCTTGCCACCGAGTAGTCTACAGAAGCTGAATCAAAGTGTGACTGCTAGTAAAAGGCAGGTGGTTGTCTTTATAGTGGTCCCAGGAAAAGGAGGGTCCAACTGGGATTAGGTGGAAATGAGGTCAGAAGGAGGGTGTGGTCTGGAGGCAGAAGTGGAACCTGGTTGGGCTTCAGGTGATTTTCCCATCAAATGATCTGCAGAGGAGGGAGAAAAGCCAATAGTACACTTCATCAGCCTCTGCCCCTGTGTTTCACCTTTAGTTAAGCCGCTTGACTGCTTTGTATGTGCATTTGTGTGACTGTATATATATATTGTCACAAGAACGACAAAAAGACATTGGAAAGGTTTGGGTAGCCACCCGTATAATATTTCCTGGCTGCAAAATCTATACCATACCATACCATTTTTATTTGTTAAGCGCTTCAAAACACAGCATTACAACTGACCGAAGCGCTGTACAGTTAAAACAAGCAAGACTAAAAGCAAAATATTAAAAAACAAACATTAAGAGAGAATTAAAACAGAGACACTAAAAAACAGGTCAGGGGACCCAATAAAACAGAGAAATAGCAAAAAGCAAGTGGAAATAAGACAGGTTAAGAATTAAAAGCCAATGTGAAGAAGTGCGTTTTTAGGTTTGATTTGAATGTGGTGACTGAAGCGGCTTGCCTAACCACTAAAGGTAAGGAGTTCCAGAGCTTGGGTGCACAGACAGAAAAAGCCCTTTCACCACGAGCTTTAAAATGTGCCTTGGGAACGGTTAGGAGCAGCTGATCTGCGGATCTAAGAACACGAGGGGGATTGTGACGATGGAGCAAGACACTCAAGTAGGCAGGGGCTAGACCATTTAGTGCCTTATAGGTTAAGAGGAGTATCTTAAAATCAATTCTGAAGCTAACCGGCAGCCAGTGTAGGGTTTTTAAAATCGGTGTAATGTGTTGGCTTCTGCTGCTTCCAGTTAAAAGTCTTGCAGCCGCATTTTGAACCAATTGGAGTCTCGAAAGAGTGGCTTTACTAATACCATATAGGCAGGAATTAGAATAGTCGAGCCGGGACGTAATGAATGCATGGATTACTGATTCCAGGAGGTGGTAAGGCAGAATTGGTTTGAGTTTGGCAATTCGCCCGAGATGGAAAAAGCAGGATTTTACTGTGCTGTTGACTTGAGCATCCATTTTCAGGACCATATCCATTTTGATTCCAAGATTGGAAACAGACAAAGTTACTGGAATGGGAAGAAAGTCGAGGTCAAGGGGTAGGGTCTGTTTGCGGTCGGGACTAAAAACAATGACCTCGGTTTTTGAATCGTTCAGGTGAAGGAAGTTTACAGCCAGCCAGTCCTTAATGTCAGATAAGCAGTCGAGAAGAGGTTTAGTGGAGTCAGTTGACTTGAGGGAGAAATAAATTTGGCAGTCATCAGCATATAGGTGATACGCGATTGCATGTTTTCTAAAAATTGCACCTAAAGGCAGTCGTGAAAAAAAAAAAAAAATCTATCAAAAAGAACAGACATGTTCACAAGACTGAGTCCAAAACAGAACTGACTTGTTGCCTTAAAATGGCGGCCTTTAAATGCAAGTAGAGGAAGTGATGTGATCAGGGCCAGAACTGGCAGTGATGTCATTGGTTGCCCCGGAACCGAGCAGGACTTCCCGAGAATGGTGTACAAGGAATTGAGTGAGAGAATCAGTGCACTTCGCCACCCCCTGGTCAGGCATGGAATTACTTTTATTCAAGCCCTTTAGTTGTCCCCTAATCGTGCATGTGTGACTATATATATATATATATATATATATATATATATATATATATACAGTAATCCCTCGCTATATTGCACTTCGACTTTCGCGGCTTCACTCTATCAGGGATTTTATATGTAAGCATATCTAAATATATAACGTTGATTTTTCGCTGCTTCGCAGGTTTCTGCAGACAATGGGTCTTTTTACTTCTGGTACATGCTTCCTCAGTTGGTTTGCCCAGTTGATGTCATTCAAGGGATACTATTGGCGGATGGCTGAGAAGCTACCCAATCAGAGCACGCAGTTAAGTTCCTGTGTGCTGACTGGCTCAGCGATGGTGCGCCGAATTCGATTCCGCTGCGTTAACCAGGAAGTCTCGTCTTGCTCATTCAGCATCAACATGTTTCGCTGTGTAAAGAGTTAACTTTTGTGCTCTTTTGTGTTTATCTTTGTGCATAATCAAGCCCTTCATTATGGCTCCAAAACGATCTGCTCCTGCTACTGCTTCAGGGGCCATGCCCAAGCACCAACAGAAGATGCTAACGATTGCCGAAAAGGTGAAAGGTTTGCATATGTTGAAGGAAGGGAACAGCTACACCGCTGTAGGACGCCATTACGGCATCAATGAGTCCACGATTCTTTTTATTTAAAAAGGAGAAAAAGAATATAAGATCTACGGCCGCAGTGTCCTTTAACCAGGGCGCAAAACAAGTTGTAAGTGGACGTAATAAGGCGGTAGGGTTTATAAGAGTGTGGGAAGGGTTTATAAAGCCTTAAAATACAGTTAGGTCCATAAATATTTGGACAGAGACAACTTTTTTCTAATTTTGGTTCTGTACATTACCACAATGAATTTTAAATGAAACAACTCAGATGCAGTTGAAGTGCAGACTTTCAGCTTTAATTCAGTGGGGTGAACAAAACGATTGCCTAAAAATGTGAGGCAACTAAAGCATTTTTTTAACACAATCCCTTCATTTCAGGGTCACAAAAGTAATTGGACAATTGACTCAAAGGCTATTTCATGGGCAGGTGTGGGCAAGTCCGTCGTTATGTCATTATCAATTAAGCAGGTAAAAGGCCTGGAGTTGATTTGAGGTGTGGTGCTTGCATGTGGAAGATTTTGCTGTGAACAGACAACATGCGGTCAAAGGAGCTCTCCATGCAGGTGAAAGAAGCCATCCTTAAGCTGCAAAAACAGAAAAAACCCATCCGAGAAATTCTTACAATATTACGAGTGGCAAAATCTACAGTTTGGTACATCCTGAGAAAGAAAGCAAGCACTGGTGAACTCAGCAACGCAAAAAGATCTGGACGTCCACGGAAGACAACAGTGGTGGATGATCGCAGAATCATTTCCATGGTGAAGAGAAACCCCTTCACAACAGCCAACCAAGTGAACAACACTCTCCAGGGGGTAGGCGTATCGATATCCAAGTCTACCATAAAGAGAAGACTGCATGAAAGTAAACACAGAGGGTGCACTGCAAGGTGCAAACCACTCATAAGCCTCAAGAATAGAAAGGCTAGATTGGACTTTGCTAAAGAACATCTAAAAAAGCCAGCACAGTTCTGGAAAAACATTCTTTGGACAGATGAAACCAAGATCAACCTCTACCAGAAAGATAGCAAGAAAAAAGTATGGAGAAGGCGTGGAACAGCTCATTATCCAAAGCATACCACATCATCTGTAAAACACGGTGGAGGCAGTGTGATGGCTTGGGCGTGCATGGCTGCCAGTGGCACTGGGACACTAGTGTTTATTGATGATGTGACACAGGACAGAAGCAGCCGAATGAATTCTGAGGTGTTCAGAGACATACTGTCTGCTCAAATCCAGCTAAATGCAGTCAAATTGATTGGGCAGCGTTTCATGATACAGATGGACAATGACCCAAAACATACAGCCAAAGCAACCCAGGAGTTTATTAAAGCAAAGAAGTGGAAAATTCTTGAACGGCCAAGTCAGTCACCTGATCTTAACCCAATTGAGCATGCATTTTACTTGTTGAAAACTAAACTTCAGACAGAAAGGCCCACAAACAAACAGCAACTGAAAGCCGCTGCAGTAAAGGCCTGGCAGAGCATTAAAAAGGAGGAAACCCAGTATCTGGTGATGTCCAGGAGTTCAAGACTTCAGGCTGTCATTGCCAGCAAAGAGTTTTCAACCAAGTATTAGAAATGAACATTTTATTTCCAGTTATTTAATTTGTCCAATTACTTTTGAGCCCCTGAAATGAAGGGATTGTGTTAAAAAAATGCTTTGGTTGCCTCACATTTTTATGCAATCGTTTTGTTGACCCCACTGAATTAAAGCTGAAAGTCTGTACTTCAACTGCATCTGAGTTGTTTCATTTAAAATTCATTGTGGTGATGAACAGAACCAAAACTAGAAAAAAGTTGTCTCTGTCCAAATATTTATGGACCTAACTGTATATGATCTACTGTATGTGAGAAAGATGAGCATTTGGTAATGTCATGTGAAAGAGAACTTCAAGTCCTCATGCTGTAGTTAATGAGTTTCAAAGCAAAACAAATACATACAGTTCCATGCAAGTCATCAGTACAGAGGCAGAAGCCTAATCTATACACGCACTGCGCTAAAAAAATTAATTAGTAATTTATTATTATGAGTGGTAATTTGGAAGTCTGTTTGGAAATTTATATTCTTATTAATTTATGTGAAATAAAGGACAAAAATACAAAAAACCTGAAACATTGAAAAGCAGAGATAGACACAGGGAAACATAAGAAAACCTTTCATTTCATGTTGTTTGCAAGTCAGAATGACAGTTAAAGAAGGCTGTTTAGTGCTGATTAGCAGCCATGATTATGTACTAATACTTTAATAACTTGACGTCCTTCTATTCTCCTTTCATATAAAGCTGCTTCATGCTTTCAAGTTCAAGTTCATTTCAGTACTGTCCTTCTGCAAATGTTGTTATTAATTATCATTATTTTACATGTTTATTATTGGGTTGTCAATCTAACACATCCCATACATCCAACATGTTATGACATAATTGCTACATGACCACATGAATTTGGTGGCCAATTTGTCCCATTATAAAAGCAGACCCAGAATGAGAATAAAATTGCCAGCTCTTGTAATTTTTCTTGAATAGCTAGACTGTCATTTGGATATTTTTAAAATTATTCTTTATTTATACTGCCCATTGTCCCTTATGTAATTTATCTGTGCTTTAAACATATTTTTTTTTTGCACTCATGACTGCTGTTTTTCTGAAAGTTTCTTTTGTCGCCACTCTGTGGTTTATAAACCTAATAAGGGTTAAATACTCTAGACAATACAGCATCATGAGGTGAAGCAAGCTCTCATGAGCACCAGGCTGGTTCAATTAGCATTATTTGCAGGTTAGTTTTAGGGCCTCCTTGGTCTTCTTGCCCCGTATTCTGCTATCTTTGTTTTGGTTTACCTATTGCAGCTTAAAAAGAGGTGACTCTGTGGTCACCAGAAAATTTCTATTTTACTTTTGACATACCTGTTAGTTTTGACACTTACAATATAAAAGAGCGTAGTGTTGAAAAGAAGAATGCTAAGGCGAGCTCAGATGGGCTTGTACACAAAACAGAAATTGGCAAACAAATTAGGACTACTGCAATAGTATGGCAATAGTTCCATCCATCCATCCATCCATTCTCTTCCGCTTATCCGAGGTCGGGTCGCGGGGGCAGCAGCTTGAGCAGAGATGCCCAGACTTCCCTCTCCCCGGCCACTTCTTCTAGCTCTTCCAGGAGAATCCCGAGGCGTTATCAGGCCAGCCGGGAGACATAGTCCCTCCAGCGTGTCCTGGGTCTTCCACGGGGCCTCCTCCCGGTTGGACGTGCCCGGAACACCTCCCCAGGGAGGCGTCCAGGAGGCATCCTGATCAGATACCCGAGCCACCTCATCTGACTCCTCTCGATGCGAGGAGCAGCGGCTCTACTCTGAGCCCCTCCCGGATGACTGAGCTTCTCACCCTATCTTTAAGGGAGAGCCCAGACACCCTGCGGAGAAAACTCATTTCAGCCGCTTGTATTCGCGATCTCGTTCTTTCGGTCACTACCCATAGCTCATGACCATAGGTGAGGGTAGGAACATAGATCGACCGGTAAATTGAGAGCTTTGCCTTATGGCTCAGCTCCTTTTTCACCACGACAGACCGATGCAGAGCCCGCATCACTGCGGACGCCGCACCGATCCGCCTGTCGATCTCACGCTCCATTCTTCCCTCACTCGTGAACAAGACCCCAAGATACTTGAACTCCTCCACTTGAGGCAGGATCTCGCTCCCAACCCTGAGAGGGCACTCCACCCTTCTCCGGCTGAGGACCATGGTCTCGGATTTGGAGGTGCTGATTCCCATCCCAGCCGCTTCACACTCAGCTGCAAACCGATCCAGAGAGAGCTGAAGATCACGGCCTGATGAAGCAAACAGGACAACGTCAACAGCAAAAACCAGTGACCCAATCCTGAGTCCACCAAACCGGACCCCCTCAACACCCTGGCTGTGCCTAGAAATTCTGTCCATAAAAGTTACGAACAGAATCGGTGACAAAGGGCAGCCCTGGCGGAGTCCAACTCTCACTGGAAACGGGTTCGACTTACTGCCGGCAATGCGGACCAAGCTCTGACACCGGTTGTACAGGGACCGAACCGCCCTTATCAGGGGGTCCGGTACTCCATACTCCCGGAGCACCCCCCACAGGATCCCCCGAGGAACACGGTCGAACGCCTTTTCCAAGTCCACAAAACACATGTAGACTGGTTGGGCGAACTCCCATGCACCCTCCAGGACTCTGCTAAGGGTGTAGAGCTGGTCCACTGTTCCGCGACCAGGACGAAAACCACACTGTTCCTCCTGAATCCGAGGTTCGGCTATCCGACGGACCCTCCTCTCCAGAACCCCCGAATAGACTTTTCCAGGGAGGCTGAGGAGTGTGATCCCTTTGTAGTTGGAACACACCCTCCGGTCCCCCTTCTTAAAGAGGGGGACCACCACCCCGGTCTGCCAATCCAGAGGCACTGTCCCTGATGTCCATGCGATGTTGTAGAGATGTGTCAACCAAGACAGTCCTACAACATCCAGAGCCTTGAGGAACTCCGGGCGTATCTCATCCACCCCCGGGGCCCTGCCACCAAGGAGTTTTTTGACCACCTCGGTGACCTCAGTCCCAGAGATGGGGAAGCCCACCTCCGAGTCCCCAGGCTCTGCTTTCTCATTGGAAGGCATGTTATTGGGATTGAGGAGGTCTTCGAAGTACTCCCCCCACCAACTCACAACGTCCCAAGTCGAGGTCAGCAGCGCACCATCACCACCATATACAGTGTTGACACTGCACTGCTACCCCCTCCTGAGACGCCGGACGGTGGACCAGAATCTCCTCAAAGCCGTCCGAAAGTTGTTCTCCATGGCCTCCCCAAACTCCTCCCATGCCCGGGTTTTTGCCTCAGCAACCACCGAAGCTGCATTCCGCTTGGCCTGCCGGTACCTATTAGCTGCCTCCAGAGTTCCACAGGACAAAAGGGACCAGTAGGACTTCTTCTTCAGCTTGTCGGCATCCTTCACCGCCGGTGTCCACAAACGGGTTCGGGGATTGCCGCCACGACAGGCACCGACCACCTTACGGCCACAGCTCCGGTCAGCCGCCTCAACAATAGAGGCACGGAACATGGCCCATTCGGACTCAATGTCCCCCACCTCCCTCGGGACATGGTCGAAGTTCTGCCGGAGGTGGGAGTTGAAGCTACTTCTGACAGGGGGCTCTGCCAGACGTTCCCAGCAGACCCTCACAACACGTTTGGGCCTACCAGGCCTGACCGGCATCCTCCCCCACCATCGAAGCCAACTCACCACCAGGTGGTGATCAGTTGATAGCTCCGCCCCTCTCTTCACCCGAGTGTCCAAGACATGTGGCCGCAAGTCCGACGACACGACCGCAAAGTCGATCATCGAACTGAGGCCTAGGGTGTCCTGGTGCCAAGTGCACATATGAACACCCCTATGCTTGAACATGGTGTTTGTTATGGACAATCCGTGACGAGCACAGAAGTTCAATAACAAAACACCACTCGGGTTCTGATCGGGGGGCCATTCCTCCCAATCACGCCCTTCCAGGTCTCACTGTCATTGCCCACGTGAGCATTGAAGTCCCCCAGCAGTACGAGGGAGTCCCCAGAAGGTATGCCCTCTAGCACACCCTCTAGGGACTCCAAAAAGGGTGGGTACTCTGAACTGCTGTTCGGTGCATACGCACAAACAACAGTTAGGACCCGTCCCCCCACCCGAAGGCGGAGGGAGGCTACCCTCTCGTCTACCGGGGTAAACCCCAATGTACAGGCTCCAAGTCGGGGGGCAATAAGTATACCCACACCCGCTCGGCACCTCTCACCGGGGGCAACTCCAGAGTGGTAGAGAGTCCAGCCCCTCTCAAGGAGATTGGTTCCAGAGTCCAAGCTGTGCATTGAGGTGAGCCCGACTATATCTAGCCGGAACCTCTCAACCTCACGCACAAGCTCAGTCTCCTTCCCCTTCAGAGAGGTGACATTGCACGTCCCAAGAGCCAGCTTCTGTAGCCGAGGATCGGACCGCCAAGGTCCCCGCCTTCGGCCACCACCCAACTCACACTGCACCCGACCTCCTTGGCCCCTCCCATTGGTGGTGAGCCCATGGGAAGGGGGACCCACGTTGCCTCTTCGGGCTGTGCCCGGCCGAGCTGCATGGGTGCAAGCCCGGCCACCAGGCGCTCGCCAACGAGCCCCACCTCCAGGCCTGGCTCCAGAGGGGGGCCCCAGTGACCCGCGTCCGGGCGAGGGAAAACACCGTCCAAATTTTTTATTCGTCATAGGAGGTCTGTTGAACCGCACTTTGTCTCATCCCTCACCTAGGACCAGTTTGCCTTGGGTGGCCCTACCAGGGGCATAAAGCCCCGGACAACAGAGCTCCTAGGATCATTGGGACACGCAAACCCCTCTACCACGATAAGGTGGAAAAATGTGCAAAATTATTTTTACACCTTCTCATGACAAGAGCTAATCCACAAATGAAAAATAAAGCAAAGTTAATTTTTGTTAAAGAATTGTGATTTGGTGCCAAGTAGGGGCATCTGATAATCTTATACAATACTGAATGGCAATAGTTACATTTTGTAAGTTGAAACTGAGCAGTGGTGACCATTACAGTATTGTATAAGATTATCAGATGCCCCTACTTGGCACCAAATCACAATTCTTTAACAAAAATTAACTTTGCTTTATTTTTCATTTGTGGATTAGCTCTTGTCATGAGAAGGTGTAAAAATAATTTTGCACATTTTTGCAATAATGGCAATTTTTATTTAAACTGCTTGCTGAGAAAACCTTCCTCTTGTAAACTAATGGTGCATTTACTTATGCATACGGCAAATGGTAAAGTTTGTTGAGGGCATAGAACATGCTTGGACTGTTACATTAGACAAACAGTGTCATCTGTGCATTAGCAAGCATCTTTTAATTTGTTTACTTTAGCATAATATTCAAGTCAGTTTTTTCCACGTTAAGAAAAAAATTACTTCCTTGCAAACACATTGATTGAGGATACAGTACATTATTTAGCTTTTTCCAACATCTGCTTTTGCTTACTCAATGCTGAGTTTTACAACAAAACGTGATCCATTGAAGTGCTTTCTGTTCAGTAAACACTAAGTCAATCTGCATGGTTGTAATGCATTCATAGTAAATTTCAGTATGTTGTTTTAAATCAACTGCGGTGGGTTGGCACCCTGCCCAGGATTGGTTCCTGCCTTGTGCCCTGTGTTGGCTGGGATTGGCTCCAGCAGACCACCGTGACCCTGTGTTTGGATTCAGCGGGTTGGAAAATGGATGGATGGATGGATGTTTTAAATCAAACAAAACTAATTACGCAAAAATAAAGAGCCATAGCAAAGTGACCCAAGTATATCTGGCTGGAAAAACCATGATACCACTTATAATTAGGAGCTAAAATGTGGGTCTGCAGTCCTCCCTTATCTCTCCTACCTGGTTAAACTCTCATGGATCTGGTAAGGCAACCTGTAATGATCAGAAACAAGGATCTTGGGCTAGTTACAAATTTCAGGCTACTGGCAGCTTTATTCATTAACAATGGTGTCTGAATTTCTTTATCCCATGAGACTACAGTGTGTGATATTCCAGTGTGCCTCCAAGGTTTATGGCGAGTTTGTCCTACCTACATTCCTTCTCAATTTCATCTTCATCTTAGTTTGCAGTCCCCATTTCATTTGGTTTATTTAGACTCCATCTTCCACACTCTATGTTTTTATAGGTTAGCCAGAGGGAGGCATATCTATTTGAATTTGCCATTAATCAACAGTATTAAGCTGACTCTCCTTTGAATGTTACAGGAAACTTGTTCAACCATTTCCATTTTCTTTCACCATGTGGATGTTTCTGACATTGGGGGGGCCAGGTGTTATTTATTTATGCTAGCCTTAAGTCTCCACCCTGCAGAGACATTTTTTTCTTAATTTCATTATGTCTTTTTCTTTTCCACTAAAGGACATTGATTAAGACTTACTGGTTCATCATGTTTTGTATGTATGGTGTTGTTTGGGAAGGTGAAAGTCTAACAGAGCCTGGTGTAGGTTAAAACAATTTTGCTTTTTGTCATAATATTTCTTTAGGTTTGTTTCTTTTAGCCTGTAATTTGTGTATGTTTTATTATCCAGGGGAAGGTGTGTATAGGTAGCTCTGCAAATCAACTGTCATGCTTGCTCATGTAGAGCCACATAGCACCATTTATCACAACAATTATTTCTTAGTAACTAAAGGGCCTGGAACTAAATGTCAAGATATGTGTTGTTCTTGGTTATTTATTGCGGGGGAGAGGGAACGTTGCCTTTCTAAAAGAGACTAAGGTGCTCTAGAAAGATGTGCACAGGCTCTTCAGTAAATGATGCTCCATATTGGTCTTGTCCAGCTTCAAAATGCTTGAGTTTGCAGTCGTGGTGCCCTGTTGGCAGGGTTCTGCTATGCCCTTACATGACTCAGTCAGATAAAAATTGTACTTTGGGCAGTAGACTATCTTCTTATATAATATGTTACCGTGGCTGTTCGTTTGTCTGTCCAGGATTTTAAATCACCTGTAGCTCGCAAACCGTTTGACCTATTAACCTGAAATTTGGTACACATATACTACGTGACGTCTACTGTCCGCTTTCAGAGTGATGATTGACCTCCAAGGTTATTCCTTTTTTTATTTTTATTTTATTGTAGAATCAATTCTCGGCAGCAGCCAGCAGGGCAGCAGTGCGGTGCATGTATATGGGCGCTGTTCTCATTCCCTACCACCTTCGCCGTCACTTCCCCTACCTCTTCATATCTTAAATCATTCTTGAGGCAGACTGAAGTCTTAAGTGCCAGCTTAAGTGAAAAATTAAAGAAAACATACTAAGTAATTGCAACACAAACACGGACTTAATCAGTTTTAACGTGAATAGATGCCGACGGAAGAAGAAAAGAAGTGGGCCGCTAGGGTGAAGAAAAGAAGAGCTGCTCAGGAAGAAGCAAGCGCATCAACCTCTCAGCAAATGAATGATAAATGTGCAGAGAAAGAAAGAGTATGAAAACTATAAGTCAAGTGTATTCACTGCACATTATCATGCAATGCGCCATTACTGGTATATATATATTGTCACACACGTGCGATTAGGAGGAAGCTGAGTGGACCAAGTGGAGTAATTATCCGCCAGGCCAAATACAGGAAAACCTACCTGATTTAACAACAACGTCACTTCTGGTTCCACAAGGAAGTCATCCTGCCAACTACACCACTGTAAAAGAATGAGTCTCAACACACTAGAAAGGTTTGGGGCAGCCACCCATGTATTGTCCGTGGCTGCAAAAAGGGTTTTGAAAGAAGCACTGATGTGCATGGTTTGAGTTCCAGACTGAGCTAAATTAGTGGTGGAAAAGATGGCAGCTTTAAAGGGTGATACCGGAAGTGATGTCGTCTGAGGCCGGAACCAGAAGTGATGTCATTCTTGGTACTGGGACTGGAAGTGACATCGTTGTTGAATCAGGTAGGTTTTCCTGTACTTGGCCTGCAGAGACAATAGAAGAAGGTTTAGCGCACCCTGACACCCCCTTGGCCTGGTGGATAATTACCTCCACTTGGTCCACTCAGCTTCCTCCTAATCGCACATGTGTGACAATATATATAGGGGCAGTGTGGAAAGACCAAGCAGAATCAATTCAGCTGAGAAACTTTGTACCTAGCTAAAACTGAATCCATCTAACCAGCTGAAAAAAAAAGAACTATAAAAATAACATTTAAAAGCCGGTCCTGATCCCAGATAAGAATTAAGGAAATAAAATTTACAAATTGTGTACCTTTTTCTAAATGAGAAGAAAGATTATACCAAGCTAGTGTAAATTTTTATTTTGTGTTGTCTATTATTGTCCTGTGTATGTATATATTTGTATATATCCCTCTTCTAATATCCTTGTTATGATGAAACTGCATTATTTTGTTTACTCCTGCTAGTGTCTATGACTTTGTCTGGACTTCAAAAAGAGAAAGTGGAAAGTGGAAGTGTGTAGACTTTTGCCAATTTATGACCTTTGTTCATAAATTAAACAGAATAGGTTTGGTGTCCTGGCTGTTATGTGAAAAAGATGTACCATACATTCCAGATTTTTTTTTCTTTTAGACCTTTATATATTTCCACTTACTTTTTCCCATAAAACTATTTTCTCTCTTGGGAAATTGATCATAGCCTCTGGAAACCTCCTGACTCTCTATCCTTTGACCACTGGAAAGCCCCTTTTGTTCATCTTATTTTATTGGAACTTTCAGTGACACAGACCAGTGGCTTACCTGGCCAAAAATCTGAAAAGTTTAAAATAAAGTGAAATTGAAGGGGTGCTGAATCCCCAGGATTTATTTTCTTTTATAATTTATTCCCAGTTTTTCTTCTTTTCATTCATCACACCCATTGTGCTGTCATGGGTCTCCCCTTGTTTTCTTTGGGCATTATTTATTCCCATTTTTCCAGGCTTCTTGGTGGGGCATGTGCTGTGTGGAGGGGGACATCAGTGGAGGGTGAATTTGTTTTTGGTTTGAGTTTAATCGTGATTATAAATATCTGGCTGTTTGTTTTGTATCTTCTTCTAAGAGATTTCTACTCTGTAGTAGCAGGGATACTGGCACTGTCCAGGGTGGAATAAAGTGCAGATGCAATTATGGGGGAATAATGTCCCCAAGCTAAGATTTCACTGAGTAAACCCAGAGTGGGTAGAAACTTTGCATACCTGTGCAAGAGTCCAAAAGTAACTCCTCGAGGTACTTCACTAATGAAGTGCAGTTGTAGAAACTAAATAAAATTCTTTAGAGGGAAAAAATTCAAAACTAAACATAGCCAAAGGTCTTTTCATGTACAAATAGGGACTCTGTGACATAGATATACTCAATGATGTGGTTTGCATACCGGGGGGACACACAGTTTCCTCTCTATGGTAAATAAAAGAAATCCCTGTTGTGAAATTTTTGTATATTAGTTGATGTTTATATGTTTTTATTTGTAAGTCAGACAAATCAAATGAAATATTAGTGTTACAGGAAAAATGTTTAATTTCATTGATAAGAACAGCAATGCTTTTATGTTTAATCAACCCCACTGACTCTTTAGGACTGACTCAGGATGTGAATTTTATGGTAGGGTTGGCAGAGGTGCCTAAAACCAGTTTGGCAAGGGGGATTCTCTGCAGGACATCCTTAATAAGCCAACACCCACAGGATGGCCATAAACTACCTAGATTACAAGTTTCAGATCAACAAATGGTCTTAGGGGCAGCAGTGAAAAGGCAGTCTGTGCACCCAGTCGTCTGAAGTACAGGTATGGCTGTTTGGGATTGGCTTTGAATCAGAGGCCATTCTGTACCACAACACCCTATCGGTGTAAGGAATTGGAAAGGCGAATCTATAAATTTGGTAGGTTTACCCCTCCCTCGCTCTCTGTCTCTCTCAAACCATGGCCATGAAGAGAAGAACACAAGCAGAAAGCACAACTTGGCAGCCATATTGAGGCAGGCATATGGCATGTCCTACAGAAAGCTGATTAGAAATGATGACTTATCTATGACATTTAAGTAACTACAAGTCTGTATGCTTTCTGAAACTACAAATCTAGTATTTATCAGGTAGTATCGTTGCCAATATTCACATGTACTTTGCTTACTGTTATTATTTTATTATCAGTAATACATTACTTAAAGTTGTAACTTAACTAATGTTTGTCCTTTACTCTATGTTATTACCTGAGGTTTTAGATGTTTTAAGAGACACCCCAGTGACGGAAGGATGGGGGAAGGCAGTTTATCGAGAACACTGCCTGCCCCAGGACGATAGATGGCAGCTTCCCTGGACTGCAGCGGTGCCCCGGATGCCCACAGGGCACTATGGGACTTGGCGTTCTGCAACACAGCCCTGCTCAGTACCATATGTGCCGCCAGGAGACGCTGCAGGGAGACTGGAGATTCCCTACTGTTTACATAGCCTGTAAGTACTTCAAAGTCACAGGGATGGAAGCACAGAACTACTTCTGGACTGAATAAAAGAACAATTCTCCATCTGACCCGTGTCAAGGACTATATAAAGGACTGGTGGAGACCCAGCAAGCGAGCCGGAGTTAGGTGGTAGAGGACAGAGCTTGCTGGGAGGTGTGAAGGAGAAATTAGAGGAGTTATTACTGATTTATTCTTGTGTTTATTGTGGCCGTGGTACTTTGGAGGCACTGTTGTGCAGGAAGAAAATAATTAAAATTCTTCTTAGAACTTTAAAGCTGTGTCCTGCGTCTGTCTGTTGGGAAAAAGGTGGGCAACAGTGCCACTTAATGTCCACGTACTTATAATGTAGAAGGGAAAGTGGGGAGTCGTTATAAAGTACAATACCATTAGTAAGTCTATGGTATACACAATAAAGAATACAAAAGGGGAAAGTAGATTAATACAGAACTCTACCAAGACAAACCACTCCCCAAAAAAAGTAAATAAAAAATAAAGATAAAATAGATTGAAATGTGGGAAATAAATTCTGTAAACTGCTGGAAGCCATGTCCATGGCTATAAGAACAATGGATTGGACAGGCAACATTCAAATGATTATTCCTTGGTTTTAGATGGTCAATCCCGACCAGAATTTTTATAGTGTTTTCAGCCAGTCTCATTCTTAAGTGGTACAAAATGTAAATATTATAAAAAGGTACAAAACTCACACAAGGGTACAAGTATACATTTGAAATGTTTATCAGAACTTAACTATACAATTAATTTTACAGACCTTTAGTATAGCTACTCTTTCTTATGCTTGATTTCTGTCTAGTCTTTTGTGACCTGCTGTAAACACCAATATTGTGCTTATCCAGCTAACAGGCCAGAACACTTCATTGAGCTTCTTTCACGTTGCCTAGTGAGCCACACACTATTATTTCCTCACTTCAGTGGGGATAAAACCTCATAGTATGGATCATAAATCAGCAACAAAAAGGAATAATAAAGGAGAAAAAAAGTACCTGCCTCACTATGTGGTATAGGCTTGTATATGTCACTAAAAAGGAACAGTGTCAAATTCTCCAGTGTGATAGTATGTATATCTTTGGTCTTGACAAGTGCAGCATGAATCTCTATGTCTACTTAAGGTGACAGTTGGCATTCATTATAGGGATGAGGCATCATAAGATATGTGAAATAATAATGAACAAAGGACTCCACCTAACAAAACAGATATTTAAAAAAAAAGAGAGAAACTGCTTGATTTGTAAGTGTAATGGACCCACAAATTTCACAATTACAAATTAGTAAACTAGGTTCTATAGCACTACTGTCTCATGGATCTCTAATATTAAAAACTTTATTCAGCTATATGTTATTCTTGCATGTAACTGTTACACAACAGTTGTCTTTTCTGATACTAGCATATGCATCTATTAAATAGACAAAAAAGTTATATTTTAAAACGGTGAAAACATTTTCCTAAAAAATGCTTTGAGTTGTAAAAAATGGCAAAATTGATAAATAGTAAACATACACTGACTGACTTGCATAGAAGCTTGAACAAATAGCTCTTCAATCACTCATGTAAAATGAGTGAAATATTGAAATTCCAAGATGACCAGTTATTATACATTTTCTAGATTCTAATTTTAAATAAACAATTAATTTCACAGTTAATCTCCAGTACACAAAGAAGAGGAATAGGGTCTGGGTTACATTCTATTTTCTTTTTTCAGACTGTCTAGATAAAGGATTCACTTTAATATTTTGATTGCCTGATTGAAAGAATTTATAATATTAAAATTGGCTAAATAAAGCTAAACTCATTTATCACAAATGCTATTGCTATTTTTAAAATTACAAATATTTATGGTGTAAGGTTTGAATGTTGCTTGAACACCCTATAGTCTGCCAGTTCTTCTAATGCTAATTTTGTTTCTAGTTAATCACTATTTACCACTTCATAATTCAATCATTGAAGACCCAAGCATTTTTGACAAACCAGAGTGGGCAATGCACATCTAATCACACTGTTAGGCCCTTCAATTAATCATTTTTTAACTCTTTCAGGGTACTAATTATTTTTAAATTTTCTCCCAGGTCTGAATATTTTTCCTCAAAAACTCAGTTTTCTAAAAAGCATACAAAGGAAACACTAAATGCATTTAACATTAAACATTAGCTTTCTAAGATCGGCTGTAACACGGCTTACATACTTACTGCATACCTGTTTGTCTAACCATTTATATTCTGAAAGGCACTTTCTGGAAAGGAAACAGCTACCTGCCTTTCGTTTTTGATTTCCAGATCACTAGCATCAAAATCGGAGTTTGATAAATCAGTCTGAATCAGCAATAACATGCAAAAAGCAAAAAAAAATTAATAATGCCCACAGAGTATTTTGCTTTGCACA
Source organism: Erpetoichthys calabaricus (assembly GCF_900747795.2). NCBI lineage: Eukaryota > Metazoa > Chordata > Cladistia > Polypteriformes > Polypteridae > Erpetoichthys > Erpetoichthys calabaricus. The sequence goes on from NC_041406.2 coordinate 126,153,348, forward strand.
TTTGCTTTGCTTTTTTGCCCGACGTCAATGCCATTGTAGACACTGTTTACTCTACGCTCCTCACACACACACACAGGGATTTGATGTCAAGTCAATGAGTCTACCAGTCCTCCTAGCAAAGAGGGTCTACCGTAATGTGATGGTAAGTTTTGTCAATGTATACAGCTGATTATTACTCTCTACCCCTGGATGTTAACTAAAGTCAACATCCAACCTTGAGCCCTGCTGTTGACAAAAGTCGACATTTGCCCTAAAAGAGTTAATTATGGAAAAAAACTCTTTTTTATAAAATATACATACTTGTAGATTCACAAAGAATTGAGTAGACAAGTTTTTAACTGATAAGTGGCCTTCTATCAAGATTACAGAGTTTCATACCCTGATGATAACCCAGTTACCTTCAGTAGGATCTTCTGTGTATGTCCAAAGGCACCATTGTGGACCGTTAATAATTACAAAACAGTGTGCATTTATTTAGAAAAAATGTATTACAGAAATTGGAAACTGCGTGAAATTGCCCTCTGCTATTTAATCACATGATTCTAAATATGATAATACACTGGAAGGCTATTGGAGGCAGAATTCTACTTTGAAGTGGCTGAGTTGGAACTTGTGCTGGCATTAACCTCAAAGAAGAAATGGAACATAGTTGCACTGAATCACATGTGCCAAGTTTGATATCTGTGGATGAGCTGGACATGAACAATCCTAACTATGGAGCTCCATTTGAGATGAGTTTTACTTTAGTCTTTTTATGTGCTTTGCTGTGGTTATGCATGTCCTGCACCTGTAGTGTTATTGCTTTTACTTTACAGATTCATGTATTATGGGTTATGTTCTATTCTGGTGTTGAGTGTGTTACTAATATAGCATATAGCATTTGATTAATATAACATTTGATGGAGAAAGTATTGTATTAGGATTTCTGACAGACAGGAGGTGGCCCCACAGGGAGCGAGAGGAATGTCTCAAACCATTTAGGACACCCATTTTTTCATTTGGATACTCTTGTCTTTTGAATTTACATTTACAGCAATAATTAAATCCTCATTTAGTGTCCATTACTGTTTTTACCTCCATAACAAAATGTATATTTAATGATTCTTTGTACAAAAAGAAACTCAAACACATAAAGTGGAAAATCACGATGCTGGTTTTTAAATAATTAATCCTATATTTTTCTTCACTTGCTTCACTTTAAGCCAAATTGCCTTCAAACACCCACTATAAGCCGAACTGTTGTTAGATGATATCCAAAAATAATTTGGGCTCTCAAGTAATAATTTCTTCATTCCTTTGTTCTCTACTTAACAATGAAGACACTCAAAACTCATCCAAATCTGGATAGCATTATATTATCAATCTATATTAGTAAACTAAGAGGATTACACATGAGGCATATTATCAGCATTTGCATTTCAGGCAGGCTGGATGATTTCCCTTATTTCCAATATTTTCTGGGTCAGGAATGATCATTTTCTTGCCCCTGCTAATGATCATTTTACATTTTACATATTCTTAAAAGAATGAATAACACAGACAATGTAATCATTTAAGTTGCAAACATTATCTTGCACTCAGCTTAATTTTAAAGATATTCTTTCACTATTTTGTATTAGACTTCAAAGTGAGCATACTAAAAAAAATAATAAATATAAATTAAGATAAAACTTCACATACCAACTTGGGCATATGAATTTAGCTACTGCTAATTTATGCATTGGCACAATCTGCAACAACTTTCTGCTTTTTGGGTGCTTTAACTCTCAATATTCAGCTGCACTGCAAATATCATAGTTTTTCAAATGTCTGAAACTGACTTACTGTATATATAGAAGAGCTTTGTTCCAGTACTCCTGAATACTTGTCAATGTCACTTACACCATACAAACCAGAACAGGTGTGTTACTGGCATAGAATAGAGGTCTTGTTCATTGTAATTTAGTAATAAAAGGAAAGTCAAGAAAGGTCAACAGGAGGCTGTAGCATCACTTAATTGATAAGGGGTAGCACATGCTTCCAGTTAGGGAGACATGAGACTATGCTTCCCTTTTAAGGGTGAGTAATGGCAAGAGGCCATATTATAAATTTCAGCCTGAGTAGTGGTAGCACACAATCATGAATTGAAAGAACTGGAATAATACTCTTAAAGGAAACACCTAGCCCTCTAAGGGCCATTTTATACTTCACACTCAGAACACATATGCGTACGCATCATGGCTGCTACACATTCCCAGTGTTCATTTGATGCATCCTCTGAGCACGTCCTCAGAAATTAGTGCGAGTTGCTAGTACCAGCAAAAATTCAGGGAGCGCAGTGTGATAAAAGTCGGAATGTGATGTCAGAGTCTCTGTTTACTATCTATATGTGACAGAAAACCGCTTTGCGGATCCTATGGAATTGATGTGTGTGCTTTGATGTTTTATGAATGGTTCGATATGGTGAAGCAAAATGGCAGCATAAAAATGCATTTGTGGTGCTTTTATATTCAATCATCACATATTCCCTTTCGTAATGCATTGTAATCCATCAATCCAGGATCAATCTACAATACATTTTAAAGGTCTCATATATCATCTTCTGTGCCATTTTTTTTTTTTTTTTTTTGCACCTTCACAACAGCATCAGAATGTACGGCAACATATTTGAGCCACAGATAAAAAAAAGTTAGGGAAACAGAGAAAAGGTGTATGTTATAATTAAAGTGGAAATTTAGTAGTTTCTCGCAGTTTATTTTATCATTGAAGTAGACTGTCGTAAACGTCATCTTAAAACTGACCCGGTTGTTAATCGCTATGTGCTTCTGGGGCTTCCTCCTGCATTGACAGCAGCGGCAAGCAGCAATCGCCACACAGAACACATTAAATTTATGATATTCCAGCTCTCTGCGCATTTAGAGTCCTTAGATTTATACTTGATATCACTTTCATGACGAAATGCATTAAACTATGTATATTACATTTTACAGATAAATCGTTAACTTTATTTAAATAATGAATACTGTTAATAATTAACTCCGCCACTGCCAGTCCCAAGCCCGGATGGAAAAGGAGGAGGGTTGGGCGTCAGGCCAGCACCCCGACCCCGTAAAAATAAAGCCTGCTACTGAAACGCCAAGAGAATCACAACAAATTCAACTAACCAGCAACGACGGAGGCTGATCCCCTGTGCTGGAACAAAGCCCATCTGTGGCTGTCCAACACCTGATGCGCGTCTCTTTATTCAATGCTAAGACACTAACACGAATCGGAACATGGAATATACGATCACTCTACCGAACGGGCTACCTCGCCCAGGTGCTCCAAGTATTCGATGACTACCACCTGAACATTTTAGGCCTCGCCGAGATACGATGGGTGGGGTCAGGACGCATAATTAGCGATGGAAAAACGCTTCTCTACTCTGGCCATAGCACCGAACATGCATGTGGCGTTGGACTCGTACTATCACCACAGGCGACAGCAGCGCTCACGGAATGGAAACTGGTCTCCGACCAAATTATCACCGCCCGCTTCCGATTCCAACAGGTGAAAGTCACAGTCATCCAGATATATGCCCCAACAGAAGAATCCGACGAAGCAGCAAAGGAAGCGTTCTACGACCAGCTCCAAGACGAGCTGATGACCGTACCACACCACGATTTGCTCCTTGTCATCGGCGACTTCAACGCTCAGTTAAACGGCGACCACTCAGGCTTCGAGGCAATAATGGGTCCGCATGGATCAGGGGCTCAAACAAACGACAGCGGGGAGCGACTGTGCTCACTCTGTGCCACGAACAATCTATGCATCGGAAATCCATTTTTCCATGACAAAAGGATCCATAAGATGACGTGGCGGTCTCCAGGAGGACTATACAAAAACGAAATAGATTACATCTGCGTCAGCAAAAGATGGCACTCGTCCTTGCTAGATGTGAAAAGCCGGACAGGAGCGGACGTCGGCTCTGACCATAATTTACTAGTTGCCAAATGCCAGCTAAAACTTATGTGATCGACGCCTAAACCTCAGAGACCAAGACCCTTCAATGTTACAAAGCTCAAAGAGACGCCCATAGCCCAACAGTTCCAACTCGAGCTCCGAAATTGCTTCGAAATACTCGCAGAAACAGACGACAAAGAATCGGTTGAGGATGACTGGACACGACTCCACCAGATTGTCATCGAAAGTGCCACAACTACAATTGGTTGAAGACGAGGCACATACCGAGAACGCTGGATAAAAGATAACACCTGGGACCTAATCGATGCATGGCACCGCTTGAAACAAGATTGCGATCGGGAGCCCCCGGGACCTGGTCTCACCGCGGCAGAGCTGCCATGGTCAAACGAGCTGCCATGGTCAAATGGTCAAACGAAGCTGCCGCCAAGATAAGCGCGATTGGATTGAAAAAAAAGGACATGAGGCGCAAGAAGCCGCGGACAGGAACGACACTAAAACACTATACAGGATTGTCCGAGAGCTGAGTGGCACGCCCAGCGGGAGAGGTGTACCAATCAAAGCAAAGGACGGTCACCTGTTGCTAACCACCGAAGCACAAGAAAAACGATGGGTTGAGCACTTCGCTGAGTTTTTGAACCAACCAGAACCCACATCAACATTCGCGGACGATCTCTTAACACTGGCAAACGACCTTCCAGTCGAAGTTGGACCGATCACGTCAGCTGAAGCCAAGTCGGCAATTGCAGCCCTCAAGACTGGTCGCGCACCCGGCATCGACAAAATCGCTCCCGAAATGTTAAAACATGCAGGACAACCATTTATAGACCGTCTTACATCTCTCCTTAACAGGTGCTGGGAAACAGCAACCGTCCCAGAAGACTGGAGAAAAGGGGTCATCGTAAAAATTCCAAAGAAAGGGAATCTCGCCGACTGCAACAACTGGCATGGAATTACCCTCCTCCCCGTCCCAGGCAAAGTGCTGTGCTCCATCCTGCTCCAACGCCTACACCAAGCTGTTGACCACCAACTCCGTGAGGAACAAGCAGGGTTCTGCAACGGGAGATCCTGCTCTGAACAAATCTTTGTCCTACGGACAATCATCGAACAAAGTACTGAATTGCAGCAAAAACTGTCTATAAACTTTATCGACTTTACTAAGGCCTTCGACAGTATTCACTGAGAGACACTATGGAAAATCGCCGGAGTCTATGGCATCCCAGTGGAGTTCGTTAACATTTTACGAAATATATACCACGAGTGAAGCTGCTACGTACGCACGGACTATGACATATCCGAGGCCTTCCGGATCGCCATTTCTATTCCTGCTGGCACTTGACTTCGTCATGCACCACGCCCTTGGACACGCCGACCATGGCCTTCAGGGTCGCGATGGGAGACGAATAGCAGAACTGGACTTTGCGGATGATATCGCTCTACGTGGCCCCACCCAACAATCCCTCTGCAATCTCATTGAACTACTACAATGTGAGGCGGCAAAAATCCGGCTCCGAATTTGTGAGGCCAAGAGCAAGGTCATGCGCATCGACTATGCCCATGCAAACATCCCGGTCTCCATCGGCCAACAACAGCTTGAGGAAGTCAACCGCTTCACCTACCTCGGCAGTACCGTGGCGCCTGACGGGGGGACTGACATCGATGTAGCCTGCTGTATTGGGAAAGTGTCATCAGTAATGCGACAACTGGGACCAATATGGCGATCCAACACATTACACTGCCAACGAAGATACGACTGCTAAACACGACCGCCATCCCTACGGCGATATATGCGAGTGAAACTTGGAAGTCATCTGCAGCGATCACGAGATGCCTGAATGTCTTTCAACAACGCTGCCTACGGCGAATACTGAAGGTCCCCTACCGGAACCACGTCAGCAATGATGAAATCCTTCAATGAACAGCTACCCAACCGTTAGCGAGCACTGTAGCGGAACGCCGCTTTCGTTTTGCTGGCCACATCCTCCGGCAACCGATACATCGCCTCCCAAAGATCGCTATGAGCTGGACGCCCGCCTGTGGCACACGAAAGCATGGCCGCCCAAAACAAACATAGCGGCATTCTTTCAGCGAAGACCTACGCGCTATAGACATATCATGGGACGAAGCCGAATCCACTGCCACTGACCGAATTTGTTGGCGATCTCTTGGCGCCCAATGCGCCACCTGGCGTGGGAGGAACTAAGTCTAAGTAAAAAGACTGTTAATAATTATACATGTGGGGATGACACGGTAGCAGAGTGGTAGTGCTGCTCTCTCGCAGGGAGTCACGTCCCTGGTGTTCCCTGCCTGGAGTTTCTACAATGTGCTCCGGTTTCCTTCCAAAGATATGCAGGTTTGGGGATTTGGTGATGCAAAAAATGATGCTAGTGTATGTGAGTGTTTGTATTCACCTTGCATTAGCTGATGAAAAGCCCGGGATTGTTTCTGCCTTGTGCCTAATACTAACTGGAATGGGCGCATCCCTGCATTGATGGATCTAATCATTAAACATCCTTTTCATAGATATTGTGGCAAGGTTTCCTAGGAATTTAATGGGCGTTCCAGGCATTTCACAACACAGCGAAGCCGAACCTGTTCTCACTGTGATGATATCTCGCACTGCTACCTGGTGGAATCTTCCAGATTTCCATTAAGTACAGGTACAAGTATAAACAGTCCAATGCTTGCGTAGCAATAGCGTCCACAGGAGCATGCATTGTGTCACGCTAATTATAAACCCAGCCTAAGACTTACTGTGCAAAGATACTTAGATCCTTATGTTGTGGGTGTTTTGTTTCTTGGTGTCTCCTCAGTAGAGGTGGTTTCATAATATTATTGGAGAGCAAGTTTCCGCATGCTGCAGTTGAGTGTAATGCCCAGTACTGATGCAAATGAAGCCCAACTCAATGTATTTGTCATTGTATTTATGCTTCTTTGCTACAGGCTGTTGTTTTGGTAGATCGCTTGTCTGATGAGCTTTGTTGATGTGAAATGTTGACACAAGCTGATGGGAAGGTCTTCTCAGTCCCAGACAAACTGCTTGTTTCAGCAGCTGTATCGGGCTTGCCACAGGTAGCTTCACTATATTTTAGCTTTATCTGATTTTAACAACCCATCCATTCTCTTTCTGAACTAGTATTTGTTTAGCTTTAACTAGGTAGCTTAGTTTTAGAGAACATATAACGTGACTAGCCAAAGGTTTCTTATGGATGTAAATAGTAAGCAGTTGCATTCTTTTTCTCATTGGAATGTTTGAAATAAGGCCATGGTTTTGAATAATTGTAATTTAAATCACACACTAGAGACAGTATATACAGTACCCTGCACATCAGCACATGAGCAATTGTGACTGAACAGAGAGAACAGCTGTTATGAGGTTAAAGTCACCATTAAATTTACAGTTTTTCATGTACCCCTTAGGAAGTATTTATGTATCCCTGGGGAACACGTACCAGAATTTGGAAAGCACTACTGTAGAATAGTCTTATTAGTCGTGCAAAGTGCACTGTTTGGTACATACTGTTAATTCTGTTATATAAAATTACCATATATTCTCACATATAAGTTGGGTCTTGAAACCTAAAAATCGATCATAAAATCAGAGCCCGACTTATATGCCTGTTCAATCAAAAATACAACACTTACCAGTAATTTTTTTTTTTTACATCTTCAATGACTTTTAATTTTAAACCAGCCTCATGTTTTCTTCTGATCGAACGCTCCAACGTAGATAAGGGATGCTCTTATGATAAAGGTGTATGAGAGTGTGAGATACAAAAAACACAAAACGTCGCTTCAGATTAGTTTGGGTATTACTGTGTTGTCACGTAGGCACAATACATAGAAAAAAAGGCAGTGTGCTCCGTGGTTACTCTCTCAGGTGGGCGATAGCATATCATAATCTCTTGCACCAATAGCGTGAGTTTTCCACATTGACTCATACAACCAACATTATAAATTCCGGAAATAATACAGTAAAATCCGTAAAAAGTAAAAGCCCCGACTTGTCCACGGGAGAACTTAAACACAAGTATATACAGTAATCCTGATTGATTCATAGCTAAAGGCTGATCACCCACTGTACATTTGTTCTTCTTCACACATTACCCTCAAACATTACATTTCCTCCTTTGAATCTATACAAATATATTGTCTGATACCATTGAATGGTTATCTATTCACATTTTCTTTGCTGTTATTTTATATTAGAAATGTCTATACAGAAATATTTTTCTTCCTGTCATCACTACTTACAATACTAATGCTGATATTATGTGCTGTACTCTGCACTTGCAAAAGTGAAAGAAGAGTATCAGTCAATCTGTAACAGTGCCCAGCCCAGATTATTAATTACATACTGTATATGGCACCAAAGAACACCGAGAAAATAGTTTTATTGATAAATACTGTCAATTTTCAAAAATAATCAGCTGAGGGAAGCCCATTGGCAAACAAAGATAGTCCTTATTTGCTTTTTAAACCACCCTGCACCTATTAAGAGAAGTAGAGCAACATGCCCAAAACATGATTCAGTTTACACTTGTGATTCACAGCCATTTGTCTGTGGTGAGCTTCAGGGGTCTTGCCATGGGTTCCTTAATTAAATCACATACAAGTCTCATTAGCTAACATTAAACAGGTGTTTACGATTTTCTTTTAGGACATGGGGTATTTTTTAAAATTTGACCGGCTAAGCAGTTGTTATCCTTTCTCTCGGTTTAGTCTTGTGGCCTGCCAGGCATACACAGGTAAATCCATGCACAGGTATGCAAATATCACAGTGTTTAGAGTTTATCAGTCCATGATAGGTCAGGATGGATATTACAGAATTTGAACATAAAGTTTGTAGAATTCAAAAATTTTCAGGCCTTTGTACATATACACAAAGTCTAGCTGACACTTTAACGCTGGTCTTACTTTGCTGTTTTTAACACTCACATTACGTGTGTCTTGCCATAAACCATTAAAGCTCATACTAAATTTTGCATGGGTAGATTGGATTGTTTTTCATAGAATAATGCACTGTTCCTCTCTTACTTTCAGAATTGCTCATTTAGGCAAGTGAGTCAGAAGCAGTGGACAACTCAGTTTACTGTGACATTACGCAACAATCTGCAGATGAAGACAGAAGCAGAATTGCATATTTAAACTCTAAGAACTGTGGGAAAAAAACTGAATGTAACATATGTTTGGGTTCTGATGCCTGGTAGATGGAGGTTTGCAGTCTGGAGAAGGTACACAAGACATAAGCAGGGCCAAGCAAGGTCTTAAGAAAGAAAGATAAAAAATACCTCTTGGCCAACTGAGATGGAGCACATTAACTCATCCAGTAATGTACCCAGCTCATGGTTTAAATCTACCTTGAGTTTAGTGATAAGAAGTAAGATTGAGTAAGAGATTAGCTTGGCTCAACTGGTGGAAAGAATTGAGGCTAGGATAAATAGAGCGAGAGACAGAGAGGGGAAGACAGAAGGGACAGAGACAGAAGATATGATATGGAAATGCTTTGTGGTAGACAGGGATCATGATCTGTTAACATAGTCTCAGAAAAGCTGCTCTTTTGTTGTTTGGTTCACTTAAAAACTAATTTTGAATAATTTCTTGCTGACCTTATTATTTACTTCTTTGTTGATAAACAATTCATATATTTTGGTCTCTTGGTAGATGTTATGAATTAGATGTTTTTAAATTATGGACAATTCATTTTGCAGTTATTTTGAGCTTATGTTCACTATAAAACTTTTATCATTACGTTTAGATGTTTTCACATCACTATTTCTTTGTTTTTGTATAGCGGCCGTCACCATTTTATGTGTTTTGGAATGGCCGAAGCCATATTGTTGCTTGTAATGCCACCCTGTTGCTACTTCATGAAGACTGAAATTAAGATGCATGACATCATCCTAAACCAGATCAATATGTATGACGGCATTGTGCTCGTCCTGACATCTAAGATTTAGGATTGTGTGGGAAGCATTTTTCATGGCATTTCAGTAGTCTCAAATCTGTTTAGGGTTTCAAGAATTTTGTTTTTCTTGTCAAAAAGTTTGGTTGGCATAGATTTTCATATTTTTTTGGTTCTCTTGATCTTTTGGCTTAGACTTATGATTGTTTTTGATAATGATTTTTCCTTTTTGTACCCAAGTCTTTTCTTTGCCATATTTCGTCAAGACAGAGCTCTACACAGAGTGATACAATTAGAAAGCCTCTAAAAAACACTTAGAAGCCAGTTTTATGTTCATATATGTTTTTAGTTCTTCTTTGACGCCTTGTTTTTATCAGTAAATTGTATTATTTTGTATGGTTAAGTCACTTTCAAATATAACTCTAAAGTCCATTGAGAGAACTAAGCATGAAGTAGGTGTATATTATATATGGTGTCACACACGTGTGATTAGGAGACAGTTTACGGGCTCAAATAAGTGTGTTTGTCCACTAAACCAGGGGTTGGTGTTGTCCTCTAACTCTTTCTCCTCTCTCTGTACAGAACAACAGAAGAACCCTCAGCCTAACTATCACTTCTGGTCCCCAGACAACGCCACTTCCGGTTCCGGTCCACCAGATTCAGCCTCCTCCTGATGTCACTTCCGGTTCCAGAATGCCACATACACATAATGTCATTTCCTTCCACCAACCATATATATACCGCCTTCTCTAAATTATACTCAGTTCTGGTTTGGACTCCAGTCTGTAAAGACGCATTTCACTTGCCTGACATCTACAATATATGGGGTATGGGTTGGGGGTCCCCAGGGTCCCCCAAACCTTTGACATTGTCTTTGTGTTTAATTTGTTTAAGTAAGTTTAAACAAATGGACCAGAATCTCAAAAAATACTGGCACCATTTAGTGGAATCCATACAATGAAGAACTGAGACTGCTTTGAGAATGAGGTCCTACACAGTATTAGTGTTCCAAATAATTTTCTCAGCAGCCTATATATGTAGGCAAACACATTGAAATGATTGGGATGACATTATTTGCTACTATGCTGCCCAAGCATGGAGAGTTTGTAGTCTTTCTTCAGGCAGTGACTCAAAACTGGAGGCATGTGGTAGCAATGCCATCCACTCTCATGTCCCTTAGCATTCTGAACATGTACAAAAAATTCTAATAACTGTATTAGTTTCTATATTAATACAGCACACTGGATGTAACACAACAAATAATGTTTTCTAGTGCTCTTTACAAAGGATTGTTAAGATTTTCAAGATTATTACCCAGACTGCCAAGCATAAAAACCATCAGTCAATACAGAACACTCAAAACACAAACTAATTTATTTTAAGATGTCAAACCCTGAAGGATAAATTTTCAATTTCTCTTGACTTATATACTGTAAATATTTTATTTATACATTTTCTACTTCTTTCTTCCAAGAAAACAATTTGCAGCATATAATTTAGATAAACTGCATTTATAATGGATAAATTTGGCAATACATTGTTCCATGGCATTGATCCCAAAAACATAAGCTGAAAAAATCTATAGCATTTGACAGCAATCTGGTTGTTTATTTATTCTATCAATTTAGAGCTATTTAAGTACTCTTTAAACTCTTTACCTTTATCTGTCTGTTTTATGGGAACAGATGCCAAGATCACATCTGCAGAATGAACTGTGGATTTTCTTCACAAAAAATCCTGCCTTTTCATTATTTTCTCAGTCCATTAAGTGATGCTAACTGTTTTATTCAACACAGGTACTAATTGATGCACTCAATGCAGTTGGCTCATATCTTGCAGATGAAGTTCATGGGCATTATATTTACAATTTCATTACTCTACTTCAAAAAAAAAAAACTGAGAGAAACCTGGGACTCGATTCAAAGAGATGACATATTTTATTTTATTAATAAAAATAAAAAAGACAATGTGAGTGTATCTGTAGGTGTTCATCACTATGTGTGAACCTTAATAAATGAAATACTATACTTGGAGAACACAAGACAAAAAGACAACAAATGAACCAAATGATGGATTTTCATATAATTTTCCATTTCATCAAAAATATTAAAAAATGTCATTGATATTGACATCTAAAATTCATATAGTACCCATATTGTGGACAAGTGAACATTCTGTAGTGATCAATTTTCTTCTTCGTACAATTGAGTTGAGGATAATCATGAATTTTCTTGTGCTTGTGGACAAGTGTTTTATAAAAAGAATAGTCTATCACATTGTAACTTTGTACATAGTTTGTCTGAAGTATTAATTTATGTATTTTCTACAATTATTATTTCAATTGCAGGGATACAATACAGTTTATTTTTGAATAGCCCAAAATCACACAGGAAGTGCACACAGGGATCCAGGGCACAAGAGCTTTTTCAAGGAATATCAGTTCAGAGATGTTTATCAATAGATATATAAAAAAGCTGACATAACCTGGGCAAATTTTATGTAAACATGAAAGGACCTTGTGCTCTTGAGATTTAAGGCATCAATGTTAACCAAAGCGTTACCAAGCTGTTATTTTTCATTCAGCTTTAATTTATATGCAATACTCGCTTACCTCTAATTTAACTTGGGATTAATGAAAACAGCAACAGTAAACTTTTAAATATATTTTCATTTTACTGTTAAGCTACAGAATAAAAATAAGCAAAAGACTGAAGAAGCTTTTCATTCTTATGTTTTGTATCTGCACTAATGTGCACAGTTTAACGCTTCACATCCTACAAACATATTCTTGTTTGCCTAATCAGGTTTTCAGTCTCATTCTAATGTTTTAGCACAGTGGCACCTCCTTCAAGAGCTTTGGACCATGAGAACATTCATCCACATCCTGTGAAACTGCTGTCTAATTTCATTGTACTTTTAGTTTTGCTGATGTGTGGTATCCACAGTATTAGCCCGTTACCTATCATTTGGCTGTACCCCCTCCATTCTTGTGTCACTGTCCTTTAAACCCAGCAGAAGTACAAATATGTTCTTGGCATGAGGCCTTTTTGCCCTAACAAATGGCATGGACTCATCACCCCGACAAGAACACAAATTAGGCAACAACTTTATAAAAAGAAAGTGATTTATTAAAATATTCTTATGGGCTTATGATAAAAATTGAGATTGGTTGTGTTTTTCTGACATTTGCTTATGGATCATTGCAAAGATTAAGGGCCATCTCTATTGCCTACATTAGTGGATTTTTTTCTTGTAAAGTTATCGTTATGTGCTTATAGAATGTACTCAGATGAATTAGAATAAATGCATTCAGCAAGGTAAAATACAATAAAGTCCTTCCCAGCTTTCCAGGTTAGAGGTTGAATTTCTAAACCATTTCTAAATATGAAATAATTAGAGGACTGGAATAATGGACTTGTAGTTTCCAGCTCTTGATATGATCCTTTATTGCTTTGGTTTGATTTAATTTAAGTATAGAAAGAAAGTAATTTGTTGCCACAATGAATTCTGCTTGGTAGAAGTGAATAAATCAATTTATACCCTGAAATGTAAGCCTGTTTTGTGATGTTCATAAGTGGGAGAATTTTACTCACTGATAGCGAATTAAAGGAATAAATATCACCTAGATTTTGAGGTCACTTACCAAAACAGCAGTTTAGATTTTTTTTTTTTAATTTTAGGATTTATGCATTTAAATGTTTTTAGTAGACATTTCAAAAACTAATAGAACATTTGTTTCTTGGAATTTAACAAGTGAATGTTTCATTTATCATTTTGCCTAGCTGAAACAGAGCAAAATATGGAGCTAGTGATGGCCTTGTAGCAACAAGCCTGAATTTAATTAAGCAGATTTGAGAATCTTATATTTTAAATAATCAGAGTAACAAAAGGTGTACAGTGTTTAAAAGGAAAAAATATATGTTTCATATTTGTTAAAGTATTACTGTATATTGTGTGTTGATGGGCAGTTAACAATGATTTACACAGGACAGGTTGTGTTTCATTAATAAATAAAAAAAAAAAACAAATAAATAAATAATTAAATAAGCTATGATAAATTAAAGGCTAATTATCAAAACCAGAATCAGGGATCCAGAAAGGAATATGCAGATAGGCACAGAGCTACCTTTAGCTGAAGAAATGTGCAGTATTATGGAATGAGGAATTGTTTTTGAACTGTTTACTGTCTATAGTGGAGTTCCTTAAAGTTTAGAGCTTGGGTCACACATCATTTTTAATTTATATGAAATGCTGATAAAAAATATAGTAACTACATAAAGTAACCATAACCCTGGAAAATTAAGTGAATTACAAGAGTCCAAGAGACAGCCAAACCAGGAAATATCTGATTTGTGTGAATAAGAGACAAATACAATGCAATGTATATTTTGGAACTTGTTTAAATTACTTTAAAGTGTTACACTTTAAAAAAAAACAAGATAATATTTGACAATGAGAGTTCTAAAAATTAAGCCTATTGACAAATGCTTCAAAGTGCTTATGGACACATCTTCCTCAAATAGACAGCATACACAAGTGAATGAAAAGGTTCCTAAGATGTTGGATCATATATCATGTTTTGTGGAGTACAAGTCTAGGCAAGGTAAGCGTATGATTTATACTGTTATTGTAAATCAACATTTGGTATACAGCATGTTGTTTTAGTCTCCAGTATTGGAAGAAGGACAAAGCATTACTGGTCTGAAGGAGAGTTTCTTGACTAACTGTAGGGTTTGAATACTAAGAAAAAGTTCACAGGCTACGTTTGCTTAGATAAAAACATGTACGATGTGACACGACAGAAATGTTTAAAGAAACAGGTAAGGTGGATGCCAGCTGTTTCTCATTAGGAAGATGTTGTTTAAGATGTTCACTTCTTACAGCCTTCTTCCACCTTTTTGTTTTTATATTTTTTTATATTTACATCTAGTTTTTCACGACAAAAATGAATGGTGTGAGCTGTTCATATTCTTATGTACTTTTTCAGCTAAATGCTGAATTTGTAATACTACAGTGTATACATTAAGAATAACATAAAATCAATACTGATGTTAGAAGGAGTTTTACCACTATTATGTGTTGTGCCAGATAGTTCGGATTTCTTACCTGTAATATCAGCCACTTTTCCAACTGAGGTTTTATATACTTTCTTTTTTATGTATTGATTATTTATAGTATTCTGAGCAGACCGCAAAATTCTTTACCTGTTTAAATATTTTTTTCAGAAATTACCATTTAGATATTTACAATAAAATTTCCAAGTTGTATTTGGCCATGTGTTTATCCTGCATTATCCAAGGCAATAAATATACCAAGACAGCATTATATTAGACCCTGTTACTGGTCATGTCATACCAGGGTGAAAACAAAGAATTGTGTGTTTCTAGATCATACTATGGAGTGGAAAAAATAATATATTGCATTGTCTCACAACAACTGTTACACACTCCCACCTTACTTTATTACACTACTAAATAGAGTTCATCAAATTGCCTCAGTTATTTCAATATCCTCCCCAGGACATGTGAATAAACTTTAAAAATGTTATAAAGCACTGATCAGCTTTGGGGATGCCACAGAAATGAAATTCTGCCACTGGTTTGACTAAAATTTAGCAGGACCTTTACACTATGTTCTCTGGTTGATGTATAGAATAGATCTGTACCTGAACAGTCACCAATTTGTTTCTGACATGTTCTTTTGGTTTTTTTTTTCAGAAACTTACACAATAAAAGAAGGATCACCTAGTGGGGTAAGTGTGACTTGAGTTACTTTAAGGTTATATGACTAATTAACTTTTTGTACAGTATAACAAGCTATCCCTAGATTCATTCTGCTGATGTTTACAAAAGTAGTGTTAAAACTTACCTTTAATAATGATTATAAATGCAAAAAGACAATAAAACAACATAATTTAAGATACCACACACTATCATAAGCACTTGGGTAGAGAGAATGAGCTGAGAAGAAGGTTAAGAATAGCAGGGCAAGCGAAATGTCTTCCTGAAAAGATGTGTGTGGCACCCGGACGAGGCTCACGCCCGGCCGGGACGCCCAGGAGGACAGGAAGAGGGCTCAATCCTCCTCCAGAACGCGAGGGGGCATCCGCCCTGGTTGTATTGGGGGCCATGGGTACAGACCTTGGAAGCTCTACCCTGTAGGGGCCCGTGGCCACCGCCAGGGGGTGCCCTGATGCCTTGGGGACCCTGGACCCCAGCGCTTCCGACACACCCGGAGGTGCTGGGGGGAAGAGAAGAAGGGACACCCGGAGTGCTTCCGGGTACACAGCCGACACTTCCGCCACACTGGGGAGTGCCGGTGGAAGATTGCCGGGGAGCACCTGGAGCACATCCAGGTGTGTATAAAAGGGGCCACCTCCCTCCAGTCATTGACAAGAGTCGGGAGGAAGAAAGATGATGTCGGGAGGATGGCAAGGAGGCGGCCTGAAGAGAGAGAAGGTATTGTGTTGTGGCCAGGACTTTGGGGTTTGTGAGCACAATATGGACTTTGTAAATATTGAAAATAAACGTGTGTTGGGTGACATGAGCGTGTCTGCCTGTCTGTGTCCGAGCCAGACTCCAAATGTGTTTTAAGTTGCCTTTTAAAAAAAGCTAATTGAGTCAGCAGATCTAATTAGTATAGTAAGGCCATTCCAAAGTTAGGGTGCAATATAGCTGAAAGCTCTTTCCCCCATATGTTAGTTGGGGGCAGAACACCTTTGCAAGCATCAGTGGACCAGAGTGAATGAACAGAACTGTAGTGCTATAAGAGATTACTGATGTTGTCTGATACAAAACCATTTAAAGCTTTATACATTAACAATAATGTTTTGTATTCAGTCCTGTAATGTACATGGAGCCACCAAAGACTTAAAAGAACAGGTGTTATGCACTGTGGCAGACGACCAGGGACCTTGCCCCACCAGGATGACGCCTGGAGAAGGGAAAGACCAGGAGAGAGGCAATATCTTCCCAGGGGTGCAAGAGGCAGCCCCCCTGGATTACATCAGAGTCACGGATGGAGAGCTTGGAAGCTCAACCCTATTGGGGTCCGTGGCCACCACTAAGGGGCGCCTGGACAATCCCAGAGCCCTGAATGGCAGCACTTCCGCCACACCAGGAAGTGCTGCAGGAAGTGGAACCGAGTGCACCTGGAGTGCTTTCATGTGCCCATGCAACACTTCCGCCACACCAGGAAGTGCTGCAGGAGGTTCATTGGGGCACACCTGAAGCACATTAAAGGGACTGCCTCACTCCATTTGAGGAGCCGGAGTTGGGTGGAAGAGGACAGAACTTGCGAGAGAGGAGTGGAGGTGGCAGAAGAGAAGAAAGGACTGTGAGCATTATTGTGGTGTTTTGGGTACTGTGTGTGCTGTATAAAAAGGAAAGAAGGATAAACATGTGTGTTTTTGACATCTGGCTGTCACAGTGTCTGTCTGTGTCCGGGCATCTTTCACAGCGCTCACTGTAGTGTATCTGATTGAGGACTCTTGCAGCAGAGTTTTAAATCAACTGGAGCTGAGCTAATAAGTTAGAAGGTGCCCCTGCCAATTAGAAGTTGCAGAAGTCAGTGTAGGATATGATAAGAGCAAAGGCAAGCTACTCAGTGTCCAAAAGGAATAGGAACTGTTATGGACACTTTTTAAAAGGAGTGTGTCACAGAGAGATTAGAAATAGGAAAAGATCAAGAGATGAAATAAAGTTTAGAGGAATATGAAAATGTTTGTCAATTGAGCAGACAGGGGTCATGACATTGAGAAAAACAGACTTTTCTGTTTATCAAAGCCAGAAACACAAACCCACTCAAAGAAAAATTTCAGAAAGGTACGCTAAATCATTGTGCCTAGTTTCATTAAGAATACAAAAGCTTGCAAACCAGAAGATACATGACACGATCTTAAATAGGTTGTAAAAGAGTGACAAAGGAAGAAAAATTTTTGGGAGGATCCACCCCATATATTGCACAGAAAACAACAAAACGTTAACGGCAATTCGCAGAGTAATCACTATAGACTGAGTCTCCAACAGAAGAAAAGATTGAAAACAAAGGTTATGCAGGCAGTTAAATAACCTCAAAAGAAGGAAGAGGCGGGATAATGAGGTAATTGCCGGAAATGAGGTCATCATGGGCATGGTGAGGAACAGGAAGAGGAAGATTAGGTCTTGTTATTCTCTTCAGAGGATCTGAAAAAGGGGGAAGTAGAAGTGTTAGTCCACTCATTTAGCCCCTGCCCCGATTATTTAATCTTAGTTAGACCCCCAAGCTGCCTCCAAACACACGTGTGTGACAAGGTGTATCATGACATAATACATGGTATGGCTCAAGTGTCTTGTGAAAAGCAACAAATGTAGAAACTGTCAATAATGTGGTCACAATCATGCAAATTACAAAATGTTGGCGACCATACAAAACCAAATGGTAGCACCAAAATAATGATAAAAAGTACCAACAACATGAGAACAATAAGCAGTCCATAAATGAAACAAACAGAATATTAAGAGATACAAAACCCAGATTCATCACAGGAATGATCCAGCACAGGATATGTTGCAGAAGTAGAAATAACACAAATTCTAAATGGACTTATGTGAGTTGAATAAGAAATTGAACCAGTCACCCCCTTTGAATAGTCTGCTTACAAAAAACAGCGGCAACAAAGTCTATTTTTGTCATGGGGTATGCTGGATTTGCTGATCGTAGTTACTGATCTTATTGCTGCCCCATGTGTGTGTGTGTGTGGGGGGGGGGGGGGGTCAATAAGAATTTACCTTAATAAAATAAATCACAGACACTTTTATTTCTTTAATTGTCCAAAACAAGGATTTATTTATTGTCAAACACACAGACCTTGCTGCAAGGCACACGTGTGTGTGCCCCTCTGATTTCTAGACATGCCTTTTTATAACAATTATTTGACCTTTAGCAATGCACATCTTGGTTAAAGTGTATCTATAAATGCTGATTCTCGAAACCAACAAGCAGTTATCAGAATATACTGTATATCCTGCCTTTGAGAAAACCACAAGACCATTTAAGACTTTACCTGTCAAACACAAAGAACCTGCCGTAAGTCTAAGGAGATTAAATGAACAAACATATTCCTATGAGTGACTATGTGACCACAAATAGCATGGCAGATCATGCTTGTGAGCCACTGTGCTTGCACACAGGCCCATGAGGATCTCAGAATTTCCTAAACAGCCCCAGAGCTTCCCAAACAGACCCTACTCATGTCAAATTACACAACTAAAAATCACAGCTAATCACACTTACCAATCGAGCAACAATGTTCAAGCAAAGTCATGCTTGCTCATTTTTCTGACAACCAATAAGGCGCTGCCTGATGGAGCTGGCACTGCATAAACAGTGTGGTAGGCGGCTGGGCGCCATACCCAGCCAGGACACCTGGAAGGACCGGGAGAGGGAATATACCTCCCCTGGGCCACGAAAGGATAGCCGCCCTGGTTGCTATGTGGTTCACGGGAACCCTATAAGAGCGCGTGGCCACCGCCAAGGGGTGCCTGGTGGATCCTAGAGCCCTGGAAGCCAGCAGTTCCGCCACACCAGGAAGTGCTGGCGGAAGGAATTCCAGGGTCACCCGGAGTGCTTCCGGGTGCTCGTGCGTCACTTCCGTCACACCAGGAAGTGCTGGTGGAAGTTCATCAAGGGGCACCGGGATCATATCCGGGTGAGCATAAAAGTGTCCGCCTTCCAACAGTCGCAGAGCGAGAGTCGGGAGGAAGAGAACAAGGCTTCGGAGGAAGGAGAGGAGGTAGCCCGAAGAGGACCATTGAGAGGCCCAAGAGATAAAGGGTGTTTGGTGCTGGAGCACTGTGTGCTGTGCGGGACTTATGGACTTGTAAATATTGTAAATAAACCATGTGTGGTGGACTTAAGTACGGTGTCTGTCTGTCTGTGGCCGGGCTGGTTCTCACAACAGTTAACAGCTGCAGTGTGTTAAGCCACTGTCTCAGCCCTTTTTTCTTTTTTCCATTCCATGTCAGTACATAAAACAGATGTCAGACAGACAAGCTTCTCTTCTATTTGTGAGGCTGGAAACATGCAGGTTCCTTATTCCTCATTGCTGCAGTCTATTCATTGTACTTCCAGCTGAAAATTAATTGATTTTCTGCTCTCATGCACCTACAGCCCACCCCACCAACTAAAGAGAAAATCAAACCTGTTTGATTTTTTTGAGGGCTAAACCGATTTTGCAGTCAGAAAAAAAATTGCAAGGATTCATTTAAAACCGTACAATTATTCAACGGCAGCCAAAACTCCAAGACAGAAAAGTCAAGACAGCCATAAATTGTAAACTAGAATGCCAGAACCTGAACCACATTTGTTCACAGATCAAATCCAATCTTTGTCAAAGCACCTTTGATAAAGAGCTACTGGTACTACATTAGTATTTATAATCATAGTGCCTATTGGGAGGCAGTCCTTAGCAACCAAGCAAGGCCTTTTAGCAACCAATTATCTCTAGAGATTCAACCATGGCAGAGTGATGCACGTAAAAATGAAACAAAAAAAAATTTTCTTAGGCAAGAAAATAATATTAAAACACACACATGAAAATAAAGCCTAAACATTCAGCTTTCAAAATATTAAAGTCTCAAAATCTAACAGTTTGAAACAGGTGTTCCAATTCTCAACACCTTGCAGAATAAGAAGGATCCATTTTATCACCTCCTAGAGTGAAAGAAAAGAAGCTTCCCGTACTGTATATTGCATGGGCATACTGAAGAACGGACCACTCACTCATACCAGGCTAATTTAAAGTTGCCACACTCAGCCATACAAAGTGCAGAATAAAATATATGGAAGATAGATTATACTGTTCGTAATCCAGTTCAAGAAGGAAATACTGAGCTTTATTAAGTATGCAAAGATTTAAAGATGACCATATGATTTGCCCTTCAAGGCCACCATACCATATTATTTTACAGGTAATCAAGCAGAGCTGTAAACAGACAAACTAATTTGCTTTTTAGCTCAATATAACAGGCTCAGAGCTGGAAGGTTTACACAATGCTATAGGGACTTGCATTGTCAAGGTATTCAGTTTATGCAAGCTTACAGTCATTATGGCCACTCTGCAGTTTCATAAAGAAAGAATGCTGAGCTCCAAATATTTCATTTTCCAATCCTTTTTTAAGTGTAAAGTTTCAACATTTCTCTCTCTGCAGCTATAAATTAAGAGATTATGATAGGTATGCAGTTAGATTATACACATGCCTATATAACATACATTCACCTTCCTCCATTTTATCCAAGATACTTAGTAACACTGGGATCCCTAGGGCTGGACTAATCCTTGTAAGAATTATGGCTTAAAAAGCAGAACTAATCAGTGTGAGTTACATTGATACAGTATGTATAGCAATATATGTAAGTAATACGTTAGTTTGGAAGAGTTAGATACATCCAAAAATCAGTACATGTTGTCTTAGCCAGAACACCATAGTAAAGTCAAATAGTAGGGCAAAATATTTTCCCCAGAATTCTATCAAGTTCAATTCAGATCACTCTGATATTACTTTTGTACTAAAATCAAAAGCAGATCAGAACCAGACCAAGTCTAGTTTGCATTTCTTTGCATCTTCCTTTTTCTAGGGGTACGATTTTGCAACCATGTTTGCAACTATTCTCTGCCTTTTCCCTTTCAGTTAAATGTATGCTGTATATGTTCTTCCCACATTTATGATTTTGATCTCCAACAAGCTTCTCTTCATCTTTACTAAATAAATAAATAAAATGAAGCTCACAAAGAATTTACAGAATCACATTTTTTTTAAATCGTGGATGTCATCTTCACATTCTGCAGTTGCTTTCACTGCCAATAAACTCCTTAAACCAAATGCCCTGCCATGCCTGTGCACTTCTGAACAATCATCTCTGTCAAGATGGCACATAAATATTATATGAATGGCCTAAACTTTGCTTAATCTTATTTATTAATGATGACCACTTTTAAAAAGGTACTTTTGACATCAGCATGAGACTGTTTGCTGACATTGCACAGAGTAACATTATAAATTTGCTACATGCAATAAAACTATTATTCATTATTTAACAATTCAATTCAATCGGTGTAAGGTAAAAAATGCTTTGATCTTAATTGTCCTCTAAAATGAATCCAGGATGAAGTACGCTGTAATTGTTACATGGCTACATTTGGAATATCAACGCAAATGAGATGTTGACCCTTTGCTTTGTAGTCTATAAATATTAAAATTATTATCAGTTTCCATGAGCACAGCAAATAACTGTTCTGCTGAGTTCATATGAAACAATTTTGATAACATCACCAGATCTCTTCAGCTTCTTTTTGTGCAGGCAGCCTTGTCATCCAAGCAGGTTATTGAAAGTAAAGACAAAACAAGAAGTGCAAGCACAAATTGTGACAGATGAGGTAAACTTAGATGAGCAGCAATATCCTCATGATAAAAGAAGGCAGCATTTACTAATAAAACATGTATGTAATCTTAGTAGGTTAATATTAATGTTAAAATTCACATAAATGTTTGCTAAATGGGGTCCCAATATCTGCTGCACTATCTTTCCACCCTCTTTATAAATTTTCCTGCTTATTATCTCCAAAAATGAAGCCAGTATCATCCCTATGCAAGTCTGCGTAAGGCATCTTCTAGACCTGAACCCTTATTTTCAATTGGGCAGTGTGTCCTCCTTTCTTTTACCCCTCACTCAACCCCATCGACCCCATCTTCTGGAAACCTATCCTTAACAATATCTTTGCATACTCTAAAATCCCCAATTATCAACATACGCTATTTAAATTTGTATGTCGCCTGTACATCACCCCTCATAAACTTTATAATATGCATTTGGCTGCTGATTCCATCTGTCACTTGTGTCCTTTCAATGTCTCTGGAAGTATTCTCCATATGTTTTGGTACTGTCCTCCAGTTTCTGCTTTTTTGGATGAATGTTTAAAGTTGCTTGTCCAATATTTTCTCTGCTAATATTCCTCTTTTACCTCATATATTTCTTCTCATGGATCTTTCTTCTCTTACTTTGACTTCTATCCAGCAGAGGTTATTCTGCCCGGGTACAATCTCTACTAAACTAATCTTAGCCACTCCAAGGAAATTTCCTGACTCAGTCTCTGTAAACTTTTGGAAATCCTCTCCCTTTAATCTAACCTTACTTGAACTTTCTGTGGTATGGGTCAATGGTTCCTCTGGCTCCAATATAAAGAAGTGGCTAAGATGCTGGCTGGGGGTTCATGTCACACCACTAATCTGAATCCTTAATTTTCCCCTTTTCTTATTCTTTATTCCTCTGGAGCTTACTGTGTTTGTCTGGCCCCTCTACTAGTCTGCACAGGAATCAGTAAATTTTAATTCTATATGGACCCTTTTCACAGGTCCGTCTGGGAGGATGGGTGTTAGGTTGGGTGTTTTGGGGTGGGGGTGGTGTTGCTTTCTATAGTTACAACTTGTTTTCTTAATTTTTCTTCTGCTCATTCAACTTAAAATAAAAAAATGTATCACAAAAAACATTTCCTTAGCTAGAAGAGAATGCAATTTTAAATTGTTAAATTTATTAATATTACAATATTAATGGAGCATTTTTAAAATTCTGCTTTATTTCTGATGTAATAACAGAATTATATCAGAAAGATAGAAACATGGACTATTGCACAGATTAGAATGTTTGCTTGTAAATGGAAACGAAAAGAGCCGTACCGTTTTCTGCCTGTTAACATTTACACTAACGTACACACTAGCGTTCATACTAATGTATATACTGACATATGTCGTGTAGATATAGAAGCCCATACAGTGAATTAAAGAAATGTAACTAAGAGATGTAAGCCTTAAACAGAAACACCATCAGCAAAAACTTACTTTTTGTCTATATTATCAATATTTCTGTTCATTTTGTGTGAGTTGTTTTTGCTTTGAATTTCACCAAAACTTTCAAATATTTGGACTTTCAGGTTGTGTTTTTTTTTTTTTGGTGTACATGTCATACTCAATGCTTAAACCTTTACAGTACCTGCAGAACTTTGAAAACACCAGAAAAATGCAGGTACAATCTGTATCTGCGTGAAGCTATGCATTAATTATATTGTATTTTAACAGAACAATTAGAAAGGATTACTAGTAATAGAAATAAATCAAGAAAAATAATGAACATAGCATTAAATGGATCATTCAATACCATGGTTGAAGATTATAGAAAAGCTACTTTTCGGTGATACTGTTATATGGGTTTAACTGAAAATTAAAGAATTTCATGTAATATCTTGTTACTGTATATATGAAATGTTGCTTCCTACTATATTCATTTTTTCTTATCTTTAATTACTTTATTATTATTCATTTAAACAATTAGATTTTTGATAATATATTTTTTTAAAACACCTGGGGAACTGCTCCTTTCAGCTTTAAGCATTCTTGGACCCACAGACATTTATTAATATTATGTATTATAATTATATATGCTTCTATATCCATGATACTCTTGTTTATAAATAAAATATTTTAAACTTACGCACACCTGAATGAGTGCTTTGTATCTAACAAAAAAACACCTTTAAATATCCTTATTTGGCAGAATAAAATTCCATAAAAAGGCAAGAAATCAAGCATTGTTAATTCTGTTAAATTCATAAGTGAACACCATGCTGGGAGTAAAAAGAAAAAAATCCCTCTAAATGAGATGTAGGTTCTGATGGCAGAGATAGGCTATTGCAAATAGTATACTTTGTAACCTGAGTACTGGGATTACTGTAAAATTAAAAAGTATTGCTTGGCAGACGATGACAATGATGGATAAATAAAGCAGGTGACTAAGACAAGATTCAACTGACACCAGGCTGAAATACTCCTAGCCTGTTTACAAAGTCTCTCTGAACAGTCCCTGTTGCAGGAAAAGCACAGAATGAACTTGTAACTTTACTTAAAATAGCATAACTGTCTTTGGGTGGGTCCTACCTCTTGGGCAGATCCTACTATTTGTTTTGACATAAAGAGGTGTCACAGGTGTAACAAAGCGAGTACTGGGGTGCCCCAAGGATCAGTGCTGACCCCTCTCATCTTATCCCCATACACCTCTTTACTAGGCCTTATCATCCACTCTAATGGTTTCCGTTTTTCAGTGCTATTCTAATGATACAGAGCTATACCTGTCGTTCCCTCCAGAGGACAACATAGTATGAGCTAGAATCTCTGCATGTCTAACTGATATTGCAACCTGGATGAAGGAACACCGGCCATGGTTAATTATCAGTAATACCTGCCGAGTCGGTATACAACTTTGGGGTAGTGTTTGATGACCAGCTTCCTTTAAGGACCATATCATAATGGTCTCTCAGTCTAGCAAATTCACTCTGTACAATACCCAAAGTTTAGACTTTATGTGACAGAATATGCAGCACAACTGCTGGTCCAGACTCTGTTCTTATCACAGCTAGATTACATGAAACTCTCTGCTGCCAGGAGCATTGGCATGTGTCACCAAGTTACTGCAGATGAATCAAAATGCAGCATCATGTCTGGTGTTCAACCAGCCAAGGCGGGCACATATCAGTCCTCAGTTCAGATCGGTACACTGGCATCCTGTAACAGCATGTATTAATTTCTAGTCCTTGATGCTTGCCTACAGAGTAGTCAGTGGGTCAGCAACTATATATGTAGACACTTGTGAGGTCCTATGCTCCTTCCTGAAATCTCAGTCTGCCAATGAATGGCTCCAGGTAATGCCACATCTGGGTAGTATTAAATTTCAGTATAGACTCTTGAAATGTAGCTCCTGGCTGGTGGAATGATCCTATTGAGCTTCCCACCTTCATTTGAAATCCTGACTCCCTCATTGTATTTGTGAATTGTTTAAAGACTCTCGTTTGGTGAATTTCTGTGTAAGTGATATTAGCTGTTAGGTTTTGAAAATCTGAGAATTTTAACTAGTTTGTATTTTGTTTTGAGCTCTTCACTTGTGGTAATTAACTTTGCAACCTTGTTCTGTAATACTTGTTCCCAAACAGCCACCCAGACTGATGTTACTCAATTGACCACTTTTGTAAGCCTCTTCCAAGCAAATAAATGTAAATATTAGCTATATTAGTTTACAAAAATTTACCTAGTCCTGTATTTCATCTGTGATCAGACCATTCAATAGTACCATTGCAAGTGATACAGACAGAGCCAGTATTTACATTAGAATTTCAAAAGTTATTATTTATGTTGCCAATGACATGCATAACAATGGCCATGGATAGAGTCCTCATACAAAAAACCATGCTCACAACTTAATACTTGTATCCACAAAGTTGCCCTAATATATATGCAACTGTGATCTATACTAGGTTCCAACCTTGTTTTCAACTAAACAACAGTATCCCTGCTGATATGCCAGTCCTCCCTTCAGTAAACATCATCACTGCTCTCATTAATGGAAGACACTGTCCCTTTAAAGGGATACATTTTAATTGCAAGGGTTGTATCCTTCTTACCAATGTTAAAAATCTTCTGTCACCAGTTTTGATCTTCGGTTTGAATCGGAGCTTTGCAATTCACAAATTGCAAACTCGCAGTCACTCTTTGCATAAGACACTCTATCTCTGTTGTGCCCAATTATTACTTTGTTTGGCTATTTTCTATATTATATTGGCCCAAGAAGTCACAGTATTATTTATTCTGTATTGCCACCAATAGCTATTAGCTTAAACTATAAATCTATATTAATGGGGTTTGAAATTTTGCTCTTAAGTGTTCCTATTACCAAAACACTTGTTATATGCCTTCCTAAAAACTCACTGTCATTCCTCTAAGTTAACAAATCTCCCTTAATGTTAAAACCTATACACTGTAATATTAAAAAAATACTTAAATTGGACAGACTTTAACTGGTCATGTCATGGTGATGGTGTACAGACCCAAATTAATTCTATGCACAACCAGTAGACAAGAAGTCCCATGCAGGTTTTTCTGATACCTCTTATTTATTTTGTTTTCTATAATTTTCTTATAAAAAATATACTAATCTCTAAACCCTATCTATTATAATAGACTGGCTGTGAAATGTACAAAAGTGCAAAATAAAAACAAATTCAGATAACACTTACCAACAATTCCTGAAACATTTGTGCATCCAGCTCAACCATAACCACGCTAGCCTGTTAGAAGACTCCAGCCCACAAAGCCAGTTCAGCAGCAGCAAGGAAGTACCCTCCATGCTGGTCCTGCTATAGTAAAAAAAAAATAATCCTGAACCCCAGTGCCACTAAGCTAAGGGTTTTAGTGAAATGCACAAGTATTTCCGGGTTTTGACTCAAACTGTTGAGGAAAATAGTCAGCAAATAAAGAACAGCTTTCAGCTGTCATTATATATGATCTCGAAAAATGAATATCCTTTATTTACCACAACAGGTGGAGCCCCCATATGCTTTGCTTAATGCAACATGGCAGACTGAGACTCTATCCATAATCTCTTTGAATTTTAATTTTAGGATAGAGTAACAGTTACATGTTTGATTATTTCTTCGCATTGTAAGAGTTATTGTCTTAGGTGAATCATCTGTATTGAAGGACTGCCTTAGTGGAAATATTTAACTGATGCTCTTCTGAAGAAGTCTAACAGAAAGCTTCCTTACATTAGCTAGTTTCATTTATCTGTAATGACTATAAAGCATTTCAATCACACCAGTTAGCCTACAGATAAATGGTATAGTCCAAAAACACCCCTCTTCCATTAAGAATTATGTAAAGTTCAAAAAGTGAATACCTGGTTAAAAGAAATATGACTTCTTATATGTAAATTGTTATTAGAGAACAAAAAATAAAGCTAAATGTTATATTTGATCTCATTTTCTAATTTGAATGTGCTGGTACAAATTAAGTCAGGATGTCATAGTGAAATGACAGGACTTTTTTTTTTCTTTTCCCTTACACATACATAGATAAACAAATACCTTCACCCAATTTAATTTAGGACATTTTGAAACATATGACTTAATGTAACTAGGGCATTATGGTATTGTTCACAATTAGGGCCCAGATCCTGATATATTCTATTTAATTTAAATTTGAAAATGAGCTTTGGCTTTTGTTTAGATATTTTACCAATATCAATAAGTCTCCCATTGGGAATAAAAACTGAAAAAGTAGTAGCCATGCATGTATTTAAAGAAGAGTTTTCATGTGTTCATTTTAGTGTATATATGATTAAGAACATTTTCATGTCACTTTCAGGTTTTATAAATCATTTTTCACATAAGATCAAATCCATAGAATTTAAGATTGAATCTGTTTATGCAATTGTATAAATGAGGTCACAACACAGCCATGAAAAGCATATTTATTACAGTGTTCCTAAATTAAAATGCCAGTGCTATATATCATTAATCCCAAAAATCACTTTAGAACACTTATTATTCAGTACAAGTACATTCATACTTATCATTCAGTACAAGTAAGTTGTTTGTTTGGCAGTTTTAATATTACAAACATGTATCGTTATTTCCATTCCATATCCAGGGATGAAAACACAGATGCAATACACTAGTAAACCTCTCTAATCCAGCTTTGGAGAGCTTCCAGTTCTCTTCTAAAGGTAAAAGTTTTAAGTGCACATCTTTAACTGTCTGAAAGTGAGGATGCAGTTTCTGTGTTATAGTCATATTAAAAAAGCCACACTTCTTGATTAGAACATTTTTCTTCTATTTGGGAATTTAAAAATCTTACAAATTTTGTACCTTCCCCAAAATAATGTCCATCTGTTAGGCCTCAGTCCACTTCTGCTCCATAAGAAGTAAGAAGATGAACTTCTTATATTCATATCTGACCACTATACAACTCATCACCTCTCTCTGGCACCACACAGTGAGACATTCTGAAGAAATTGTAAATTTTAAGTACACTGTTTGCATCCAATGATATTATAGGACCTCTGTCCAAAATACTAGAGTACATTTTAGATGTAATGTAAAGGGAATATTTGGACAAGATAATAACAGAAAATACTAAAATGACTATAAAGCGACTCTAAAATAATCAAATTCTACCAGATTTTATATATAAAAAACTGACATTTCAAAACAACAGTCAATGAAAATATTCTAAACAGCACACATCAGTTGTATTGAAGACATTCAGTGTTCATGTAAATTCAATTCTGTGAGTGAAGTATTAGGATTATTGAATTTCATTTTTCTGCACCACAAGAAACAATGTGGAAAACTGTACGTTGCTCTTTTAGGCAATTTTTTTTTGTACCATCACATTTCTTGTGAAATTCTTGCAGTAAAAACTTTAAAATTAAATATTTATTGCTTTGGGCCATGGGATGTTTTTGTGTATTTTTTTAAAACTTTACCTGTACAAGACATTCTAAGCAGGAGTCTAAAGTGTATATTGGTTTACTGAGTTTAGACCAACTTGTGCACCTGCCTTCTTTGGCACTGTGATCACTGATAGCATCATTACAGTATTGTTTGTGATGGACGTGGGGGTAGGTCTATATTTGTTTACCGGTCTCCTGTCCATTGTGTCTTTTCTGCAAGATGTCAGTTCATACTGATATTCTTAAACATAATCTGACCTATAGACAGCTCATAATTCACTAACCCATGACTCCTTAATTTATTGGATTTTGTTTCTAATTCAGTTGGCAATTTTGTTCCTAAATTCAATTACCAATCATTTAGAAAAATTTACAAACGTATGCAGATTAGTACAAGTGCAAAGTGTAAGCTAAAAACTGAACATGTCCACTATAAATAATTTTGTTGTCAAAATAAAAAAAGGAGAGGGGAAGAAAGCATCGCTGAGCCTTTTGATCTTCTATGAGAAGTTTCATCCACGCTCACTATCGACAGTGAGTCAACTGGTCCAGCAACTCAGACAAGCTCATCATTGATAGCCCTACTAGAATACAACTATTCTGAGGAGAAGGTTGGTAAAAGCACAAATTCTTTCGAGCAGGAGCATCAGTGGCAACACATGTAAGGAAAAAGGAGGAGGAGATGATGACATCACTTGTATGCTTTTTTAGCATCTCATCACGTCCTGCATTATGGGGAAGTAGTGCAAAATATGTATTGGAATTCACAATAATTCCATAGCAGAGTAACAAAATATCCTCCATCAACAGGCTGAATTTACTTTTTTGCATGCAAACTTATTTCATACAGCTCGCATGTGTTTGCAAATAGTGGATTTAATGGCTGGAGACATCCACAGGAAAAATACCAATCACAAGGTGAGCAATGAACATCACAGATACATACTAGCATTATTAAGCAAAAGTAAAATCAAAGGTACTGCTAATGATCCTATTGAGCCGTCAAGTTGAGGCAGAGACACAATGCTGCAAAGAAACACTGAAATGGGCGGTTGCTGTAATTGAAATTTTGAGTAAGAAAGGGTCTTGTTTTCTGGGGTGTCTAATGAGGTTTTTTGGATTACTACATAATTACCTCAGAGTCCTAGAACTTTTTTGAACCTATTTTTGAAACACTTACAAAAGTATGCCAATAAGAATTGGGAGGCAACTTCAAACATACTGTATCTTTAACATTATGTGAGGGAATAATTACTCTCATGCATGGTAAAAATGAGCAGACTATATCTTATTAAGTAAAGCATGCAAAATACTTCTTAATCGTCATCAGTTCCACACTGGATTTGTCCATTGTGAACTAGCTCCATTTTTACTTTTTGCTCTGTGAGTGCTTTCTTTAAACTCTTAGGTTCAATTCATGCTTTTTGCTCTGCTTCAATTCATCATTGTATACAGCATTCATCTATAATTCTGAATTCAATATACAGTACATAGAGATACTCCTAAAAATCATATAACATTTATTAGCTGGGTGAAGCAAACCCTTAAGCCCCTTTCAGAGTAATTTATGCAGTTGCACCCATACTGCTTTGGGTGGTTCTTTCCCTTTTTTTAACTTTAATATTCTCTGCTACACACTTTAGACTTTGGGATTTTTTTTTTTTTTTATTTCGCTTGAGTCCTATAAACTGAGCAATTTTGCTGTGAAGTGCAAAAATAATTCACAGCAAGGTAAACAAAAAAAAACCTAATCAAGTACACAATAAACTCATTGAAATGTGAAATATGTGCACTTATTTTTCATGATTTCATATTGCATTGCTGCAAATTTCGGTCTAGCCACCACCCTTATGCTCATTCACAGCATGGGTTAGCCAGTACATTACATGCTCAACACTCAGTCATTGGGTTTAGACAAATAAATGTACTGAAAAATAAATAACAAAGACATGTGAAACAGCTTTCCAGTAAATAGACATTTGTTTTAGAAATATAATAGTGAATGATTTTTAAATTTGATAATTAGTTGTATTGTATAGTGATTTGAGATTGTTTACATCATGAAAGGAATTATACAAAACATTTACATTTACATTTACATCATTTAGCAGACGCTCTTATCCAGAGCGACTTACAACAGTGCTTAGTAGTCTACGACTGTTCTTCAGTCTTTAAGGCTAGGATTAAATCTACTGTCATTAAACAAGTTACCGCTGACCAAGTTGTACACAAACCCTGCTAGAAGAAAATAGTAAGTTAGTACAAAATTTTTTTTTTTTTTTTTGAAAAAAAAAGGGTAGAAAAAAAAGTATGGGGACTTTAGTCCAAGTGCTGTTGAAAGAAGTGTGTCTTCAGGCGACGTTTGAAGACAGTGAGGGTCTCCGCTGTTCGTACAGCAAGAGGAAGTTCGTTCCACCACTGAGGAGCCAACACTGCAAAGAGTCTTGATGCATGTCGTCCTCTTCTTTTAAGTAAGGGTGGTTCGAGACGTGCAGTGCTTGATGTTCTGAGACAGCGAGAAGTGACACGCTGCTTGACCAGTGCTGATATGTAAGGTGGTGCAGCTCCAGTTTTGGCCTTAAAGGCAAGTGTTAGGGTTTTGAACCAATTGAACAATTGACATGTATGCAAATAAAGTAAAAGTTACAGTCTGTAACTTCTAAGGCTGGCCACCATATGTTGTGGTTGTGGCAGAAGACGATTAATGATATTTATTACATGTATAGCACAACAGCTCTATGTAGAGTGACAAGCATTTGGTGGGTCAAATTCACTTAGAATTTGTTTAGTGAGGCTGAAAGAAATATGTGTGTAGCACATTGATGAAGTACAAGATGTTCACTTTTGAGCAGATATCCAGTGTCACATACGTGAGAGTAGGAGGCAGCTGAAGGGCCAGGGGGCAGCGGGGTGCACTAACTGTCTTTCTCAGTTCCCTGCAGACCATTCCCGAAAAATCCTGCCAAGTTCCAGTACCTCAGAAGATGTCACTTCCAGTCCAGACGACGTCATTTCCAGGGTCGAGGCCCTTCGATGATGTCACTTCCGGGCCAGACGATGTCTCTTCTGGGCCCAGCCCCTTCGATGATGTCACTTCCGGGTCCGTCCCTTTCGATGACTTCACTTCCTATTAGTTCTGTTTTGTATTGTGAACATCTCTGTCAATTTAAAAACTTTTTGCAGCCAGGGATATTATATGGGTGGCTGCCCCAAACATTTTTATGATGTCTGGTCTGTGTTTTTATCACAGTGGCATAGTCAGCAGGATTTTGTCCCAGAAGAAACCGGAACAGGACCTAAACTTCAGCCAGGTAGGAAAGTATCGGGGCCGAGTTCATCCGGTGGTCAGGAAAGCCTCAGTACAGGCTCTGCTCCATAAGTGCAACCCCGGGCTAGTATCTTACCAGAAGGAGAGTGTAGAGGAGACATACAGACGTAGGCTGGTTTCTGGGGATGAAACAAAAAGGGCTTATTATGTCAAGAGAGCTGAGCCACCCATTGGGACCAAGGACCCAGCTAAAAATGGCTTAGCCCCAGACCAGCAAGCAGGGAGAATAAAAACTTGGAAATTCGATCCTAAGGGATCAGTTCGGGAGCAAGCTATGGCCCTCTGGGAACAGGTGTCATTATGGCTAAGGCCATTTGAATTAAATCCCTTCCAAACAGTGCAGCAAATAGCCTGCTTTATTTTTTTACAAGGGCTTCCCCCAACACTTTGCCCAGCCAGTCTGGGGAGAATTCCATTCAATGGAAGAGCTGATATGGCTCATAGAAAAACCATCAGCCTCGAAGTCTGGGAGAGCAGAACGGTCCTCCAGTGGATTCCCTAAAGATTACGTCCTACACCATAAGTCTCTTCCACATAAACCGGAGCCTGTTCCGAAGTACCTGGGCCACTTGGCGGATAACCTATCCGGGAGCGAGACAGAATGCAGGCGGAAGATGGAAAGCAGATTGTGTACCCTTGCTAATCCCTTGATGGTTTCCCATACAGGACAAGTAGTCATAAATGGTTACAAACTCAATGCATTCTTCGATTCCAGCAGCAACATTTCCATTGTTGATTGCCGATATGTCTTACCGCAACAATGGATGAAAGTAAAGACCAGTATTAAATGTATTCACAGAGAAGTCCGTACCTGTAAATCTGCCCTAGTTTTCATTTCTCAAGGAGGATCGCTAAAAAAATTCCCTGTAGCAGTCCTCCCCGATCCACCTTTTCCAGTAATTCTGGGGCGGGACTGGTCTAATAATAAATGCGGTGAGCTACAGACTACTCCTGATCCACGTTTGGGATCTAGTTATAGATGAGGATGATTCATCTCAAGTTGTGTCCACGCTGTAAGAGTTAAATTTGAATCCTGCTCTATGTGTGCACCTGGCATGTGTCTGAGTCTCATATCCTTCTGTAGCTTATGCCTAAAAGCTGACGCTGTTATTTTTTATTCACTATGATAAAATGTGTTTCCTGTTTTGAACCAAGCTGGATCATAATATATATAGGCCTTTGTTCTTTTCTCTTCTTTGTGAAATTCACACATCTCCTAAAATAAGAATAAAAATAATACATTCAAAAAGTCATGTACATCCTAAACAAACAGGACTATCAATCAAGTTGTGCATGTCCTGTTAGCGACTAGGTGTAACCAATCATGTTAAAAGTTTTCTGAATTTGTAATGAATTCCTTTTAAAGAATAGTGACCTAATCAATGAATTGTATAAATATAGCGCTGAGGACATTTTTTCCTTTGTAGCAATGTGACTAGCATGTGGCTAACATGTAATACACTTGTTACCTCTTCGAAGATTTAGATAAAGAATAACGATTGACGCTTTCTCCTGCCTGTGTTTTATTACTTAAATCGGGGCATTCCAGTGGGGGGGTGCCTGTATGTACTAAATTTTCTTCCACAGTTTCTGGCACCTTAACGTGGGGCTCTGAGGTTCACCTGGTGAGGGAACCCACTTGGATCTGGAACCTCAAGAAGAAGAGGCCAGAAAATAGTTAGCGTCTGGTGGGACCAGATCCGGCAAACTTTAGGACTGGCCCGTTCCTGGTCCACTGCTGGGACCCAAGATACAGGGACTCCGGAGTCCGTGTCGAGGAGATTCGAACCCACGCTCAGGTAGGAGAAAATTCAATCTATATATTATATAAAGTTTATTATAGGGTTTTTTTTCTTTATAGATCGTGCACAAGTGGGGAATACAATTTAAAGAAAAAAAAAAAAAAAACTCAGCTGAGTAAAAGAATCCAGGCTCATGTCGGTGGCTAGATAGGACCGGTATCAGATTCAAACCCCTGTCGGTGGCTAGACAGGGGTAAAGATCGGAGCTCCAGGGATATATATCTATATATAAAAACAAAAAAATAAAAAATAAAATTTTTAAATAAAAAAAAAAAAAAAAATGTATGTGTGTATAGAAATGAGGTTATGCTAAGCTGGTATTGAGTGAAATAAATAGCTAAATAAAATATACATATACAGTATATGTATATACAGTATATATATACTGTATATATATATATGTATTTTTATGTGTATATATATAGAGAGAGATAAATATAAATAGGATAAGATAAATATATGTGTGTTATGATTTAAGGGTGATATTCAAAGTCTGATGTGAAAGAAACGGTGTGTGACTTTGAAAAATGCCTTCCGGAATTAATATAGGTACCTAGGAATAACAACATCGAGCTAAATTTGATATTTGGATGTATTTAAAATAGGTGTGGGTTCCAATTGGACGTGATCGGGATAATATAAACGGTGGGAAAAGGCCGGGATAACAGTTTAAAATAAACCTGGGTGGTGTGAAAGAACGAGTGTATGCATTGTGGTTGGCCAACGCGTATGTTTCAATAAAGAAAATTTACTGAGGATGGAATAGGTAGGTGGAGTCTGAGAAGCGAGAATTAACTTACATTTTAACCTGCTGAAGTTTGTTCCATTAGTGATAATAATGGAATATATTATTGCGGTTCAAGTATTGGACCGGACAGAAAGTGAAGAACTGTTGGTCATCAGTATAATAAAGGCAGGATAGAAGTTTACAGAATAATGAGAAAGAATGTAAACCAAAACAATGGCGAGTGTCTGACAGTTAGTAGGAGTGTGGTAAAGGAACTGTACATACTAAGGTGATATGTTAACGCTGAGGGTTATTAGGTGGGGACGTGTGGACTGGCCTGACAGCCGAGATCAATGGTGAATATGTGCAGTGTTGCTGTGGTGACTCGTTGCTGTTCAGGAGCAA
Source organism: Erpetoichthys calabaricus (assembly GCF_900747795.2). NCBI lineage: Eukaryota > Metazoa > Chordata > Cladistia > Polypteriformes > Polypteridae > Erpetoichthys > Erpetoichthys calabaricus. Next base: position 126,188,765 of record NC_041406.2, read on the forward strand.
GATGACAGCTGTGACTGAGTTCACGGAGGAGGCTTTACAAGGCTTTTGGGGAAGAGATGCGGACTTAGAACTGATCACAAGCGTCTGGACTAGTCCCGCTTTGGGACCACTACAGTATACAAGGAAAATGAACTGTTGCCAGTGGAAAGAACTGTGTTTTTTATGATTATTGCTGATGTCTTCAAATAGACTGTGCCTGTCTCAAATGTCCTCCTCATTCACAACGTGCTTTATTCCTTGTCCCTCCTTACCCTGCCTTAATATTCTTTTATATTTGTCGGCAATTGCATTAGCTGTGGACCTGATCTCCTTTTCCAATCACTGCACTATGCTGGACATTTTCTTACATCCTACAAAATGAGACTCTGCCCTTTCCAGATTTGCTCCGCTCTTCAGTTATATGACAAGCCTGCTCCGGTCTAGTTTTGCATGTCTCCTGGGGTAAAGAGTTACTTAGATATAGTGGAAGGATTCAGGTATGTGGACAATGGGTTGTGCATGTTAGATTAGGAAAAGGGCAAGCTGAAGAATAAAACAAGACTCCCCGTTAAGGCTAAGTTTGATCCAATGTACATTTCAAGTTGGGGTATTTCGGAGAATATTGATTTTTCATCGGTGGCTGAATTCCCAAGTCCACCTGTTATGTATGCTCTCTGGTAAATATCCCAATATTATATGTTATCAAGGTTGTTCATTCTCAGCATTATGTGCAGGACTTGTGGAAGGTGAAGGTTACACTTCGTTCCCAGGTTGCTTATTGCGCCACATCCAGCAACCCTCCTGTCCTCCATTCCATCTGCAGTAAACCAGTTCTCTGTTACTGACCTCGCATTTTCTCTTCTTTTCCATTGTCTTTTGACTTCTGATTTTAAATACTCCACCTTTCTTTCTTTACACTTGTCGAGTCCCTTTCGTTGGTGATATTGTAGTGTTTTTATTTAGTATGTAGATGATCTGTTGCTTTGCTCTGATTTAAAAAAGAATTGCGGAAAAAAAAACATTAAAGCTTTACTTTTCTTTCTAGAACAAAATTGTCATAAAGTTTCCTGTTCTAAACTCCAGCTGGTTACATAAAAGAGAAAAACGGATGTTTTCTGACTCTCATATCGTGGCCGTAAGAATTGTGCTTCGTCCTGAAATTAAGCAACAGTTGCTACCTTTTCTCGGCAATGGGTATTAAAAAAAAAAAAAACCTGACGTCAGCTCCTAGATTTGTATTAAACTGAATTTTCAAGTAATTGGCTGAAATGTGCACACAAAATTTAGAAATCTCTGAAATCAGTCTCTAGAGCTCTGGATTATTTCTGGTTAAAATGAGTTTTGACTGTGTGTGATATTTGGTAAATGGAAACGTCTCCAATTTTGCTCATAAAACTACTTGTACATGTACGAAACATCTTTCCTTCGAACCCTGATCACGTGCTAAGGAAAAGTGTTCTTTTAAAAGTAATAAAATACAACAGAGACAATTTCTTTAAAAGAATTAAAATATTATTGGTGTGTGTTGTGATGCTTTTGAGAAATATTGAATGTATATTGAGCTTGGATGAGTGCAAAACCACTGTTAAGATAGGGAAGTATAGTGACGCAGTGATTAGCACTGCTGCTCAACAACAGGAAATGAATGCTTGGGCTTATATGCTTTCTGTGTGGAGTGAGATGTGAGTGCTTTAAATTGCAACAGTTTAACTGCCTTTGAGTATGTTTTCCATTATGTTGAAGAGGTTTTTGTGACTGCAGTGTATTAAACAACATTTGACTGAGTTTGGAAATATGGTTGAAGAGAATGAATGAAACGATTGATAAAACTATGCATGAAACTGAGAATGTGTATGTATAAGTGTGTATATACGTATATTGTATGTATGTATATGTATTATATATATATATGTGTGTGTATGTATATATATATATGTATATGTATGTACTGTATATATATATGTGTGTGTGTGTGTGTTGTATGTATGTATATATATTATATACGTATTGTTCAAACTGAGAGATCTCTGAATTCAAGCGGAAAATATGATTAAGTGTAATAAAAAAAAAAAGTTTTAAAAAAATAATGTGTATACTGCCTTCTTTATAAGTTAAAAAAAAAGTTTTTTCTTCTAGTAATTGCAAATTAAATTTAAAGTAAAACAAGACATATTCTCTAGGAAAATAAGGAAAGTGGTATTGAGCACTGGCTTTCAGTCTAGGCAGTGTTAAATATTAAGATTTGCTGTACAAAAGGGAGGTTAAAAGAATAAATAGATAAACAAAAAATGTACTAAATTTTCTTCCACCACGCCGTGTATTCAGCCGGCAGAGAGAGGTACGAAGACGAGGACGAAGACACTCTGGGACCGTCGCAGGTGGAAACGTCATCCACCCATGCCTCGACGATTCGGGACGAATCTCCGCCTCTTGAGGTCAACCCAGATCCTCTCTCCCAAATTCATTTTCAATTGAGAGAAACACTATTTTAAAAGAGAGTAATGGAATGATGACTTCCTTAAATTTGCAAAAAACGCAGTTGTTCTCGTTAATGGCCAACGCATGCATCAGTCCATGCCACAAGGACCTCACTCCATAATAGAGAATGACTTAATATATCGGGTCACCGAGCATGAGGGGGAGGTCCGGAAATTGTTGTTAATCCCATGAACCTTCCGGCGGCAGGTTTGTGAATTGGCACATTCTCACCTCCTTGAAGGCCATTTAGTCACCGAAAAAACCTTAGCGCGGATCAAGCTCAGATTTTATTGGCCGGGAATTAACGAGGAGGTTCGCCATTTTTGTACTTCTTGTCAATTACGGCAAATTCCTAGGAGGGACCGTGCCCCTCTCATTCCCCTTCCCCTAACTGACTTCCTTTTGAAAGAATAGGGGTCGATATAGTGGGACCCTTAGCCCGAGGACACACATATATATTAGTCCTCATGGATTATGCGACCCAATACCCGGAAGCTATTCCTTTGCGCTCAGCTACATCTAAAGCAATCACACGGGAATTATTAGGGGTGTTTGTGCGATTCGACATCCCTAAAAAAGTCCTAACAGACCAAGGGACGCCTTTTACCTCGGAAACGTTCAGGGAAATGGCCAAATTACTGAAAATAAAGCACTTAAAGACCGTGGGGTATCATCCTCAATCCAACGGTCTAGTAGAGAGGTTTAACCAGACTATCAAGCAGATACTTCGCAAGGTGGTCAGTGGGGATGGGAGGAATTGGGATCAACTCCTCCCTCTCATTCTCTTTGCATACTGGGAAGTCCCACAAGCCTCTATGGGGTTCTCACCTTTTGAATTATTATACTGTCGACAGCCCTGGAGTATATTAGATATTTTGAAAGAAGACTGAGAAGGAAAGGTTCTTCCCTCTACAAATATATTGTGCAGTTACGCGATAGATTTGTAAAAATCCGTCGTATTCTAAAAAGTCATATGGAAGAGGTGCAAGCAGCACAGGCCCATTATTATGACCGTGGCACGACGCTCTGAGAATTCCATCCAGGGGATCGTGTCATGGTGTTGGTTCCCACCTCCCATTCCAAATTACTCACCCATTGGCAAGGCCCTTATGAAATTAAGGAGAGGAAAGGGCTTGTTGACTATTTGGTGAAACAACCCAATCGTCGACTAAGCGAGCGGATTTATCATGTGAATTTGCTGAAGCCGTGGAAGGACAGGGATCCTGATCCCTCCTACGCTCAGCCACGCTCATTCTTTGCTCTAATAGACACCCTTAATTTCAGTGAGGAATTAATTTTCAGACAAAGACGGGAGCTGGCATCAGCTATCCTGTCTGTTCCAGAGGTGGTGAGTGAGAAACCCGGAAGGACCTCTCTGATTGCGCATGACATATTGACTGAGCCTGGGGTTATCGTCCGAGAGCGCCCCTATAGACTCCCGGAGGCATAGAAAATTAGAAGTGCAGCTGGAAATCAAGCAAATGCTGGAACTAGGAGTGACAGAGGAAAGTTTTAGTCCCTAGTCCAGTCCAATCGTCTTGGTTGGTAAGCCTGACGGCAGTTGGAGGTTTTTCAATGACTTCCATTGGCTTAACCAAGTCTCCCAATTTGATGCTTATCCCATGCCTCGCGTGGACAACCTCCTTGAAAGGCTTGGCCAAGCAAGGTTCCTGACCACTCTTGACATGATAAAGAGGTACTGGCAGATTCCTTTAACGGATTCCGCAAAGGTGAAGACTGTGTTTAGCACCCCTAGTGGACACTGGCAGTATCGTGTCCTTCCATTCGGGTTACACGGGGCTCCTGTGACTTTCCAGCATCTGGTGGACAAAGTGCTCCATCCCCATAATGCATATAGTGCTGCCTATCTGGATGATGTCGTCATCTATTCCAGGACATGGAAGGAACACGTACAGCAGGTCAGAGCAGTGTTGTGGACACTAGGAGAAGCTGGGCTCCGAAACAATTGAAAGAAATGTTTCTTTGGACTGAAAGAAGCTAAATATTTGGGCTACCTGGTGGGTCGGGGCACCGTGAAGCCACAGTGTTCAAAGATAGATGACATTTTCAAATGGTCCCATCCGTGAACCAAGTGGCAAGTCCAAGCATTTCTTGGATTAGCCAGGTACTACCACCAGTTTGTACCTCGGTTTTCTGAGAGAGCGGCACCCTTGACTGATTTGACGAAGAAAAGAACTCCTAACAATGTGGTATGGACTAACAAGACGGAAACTGCGTTCTGTGACTTCAAACAGGCTCTTACTTCAGCACCAGTATTAATCGCTCGTAATTTTTCTCTCCTGTTCATTCTCCAGATAGACGCTTCTGACACAGGCCTTGGTGCCATGTTGAGCCAAAGTGTCAATGGTGTTGAACACCCCATCATGTACCTGAGCCGGAAACTGCTGGATTGAGAGACCAAGTACGTGGCGGTGGAAAGGGAAGCCCTGACGATTAAATGGGCAATTACATAGTTGAGGTACTCCCTCTTGGGCCGAAAGTTCACTCTTGTGTCGGATCATGCTCCTTTACAGTGGATGGTCCTTCACAAAGAGTCAAATCCACGGGTCACTGGGTGGTTTCTTGACCTACAACCCTACAAGTTTTCACTCATTCATCATAAGGGCTCTCTCTATACCAATGCTGATGCCCTCTCTCTCGTGCTCATGACCTCTCGGTGCAGGTCGCCCAACCCGATGGGTCTGGGCTAAGGGGGGGGGGGGGGCCTTGTCACAAACGTGCAAGTAGGAGGCAGCTGAAGGGCTTAAATAATGGTAATACCACATCCGACCAGGAGGCGGCGGGGTGCACTAACTGTCTTTCTCAGTTCCCTGCAGACCATTCCCGAGAAATCCTGCCAGGCTCCGGTACCTCAGAAGACATCACTTCCAGGTCCGCCCCCTTTGATTATGTCACTTCCAGTCCAGACGATGTCACTTCTGGGTCCGTCCCCTTCAATGACGTCACTTCCTATATGGGCCTTTAAAGCCACCATCTTACCACCAAGAAATCAGTTCTGTTCTGGACTCAGTATTGCAAACTTTTCTGTCAATTTAAAAACCTTTTGCAGCCAGGGATATTATACGGGAGGCTGCCCCAAACCTTTTTATGTCATCTGGTCTGTGTTTTTATCACACCAGTATCAAAATTTTTCATCTAAATCCTTTACTTGCAACAATACACTTGCTACAGCAGGCGCAAGATGTTCACTTGAAGCTGGACGATACTGCATGACAAAATTCTTGGAGACCAATCTACTTATCCTGCAGGATCTGGCAAAAACCAGACCTTCAGATCACCTCTTGACTTTAACATTTACATGTATTTGCTTAGCAGATGTTTTTATCCAACATGACTTACAAAGGAAGTCAAAATAATTGAGTAAACATCAGTGTGGGAACTGTTTGGGAAACATGCAATACAGAAGAAGGGTATAAACTGAACATCCCAAGTGAAGAGTTCAGAAAACAAAATACAAGCTAACTACAATTTCAGTTCATAGATTACCAAACTTAATCAGTTAATTTGACAAACAAAAGTGTCTTTCAATGCTTTTTAAATACAGTGGAACCTCGGTTTGCGAGCATAATTCATTCCGGAAACGTGCTCGTAGTCCAAAGCACTCGTATATCAAAGTGAATTTCCCCATAAGAAATAATGGAAACTCAGATGATTTGTTCCACAACCCAAAACTATTCATATAAAAATGATTAATACAAAATATAAAGTAAAAATACATAAAACAAATTAACCTGCACTTTACCTTTGAAAAGAATCATAGCTGGTGTGAGTGAGTTTCTAAACTCTTGTGGGATTCCACCCAACGGGACGACACGTGGAAGAGCATCCCAAAGCAATCGCAGTCTCCCAGCGCTGTAGCAGTTCACTGTAAAAGTGAATCCGAAAAGATCGCGGACATGCTATAAGCACCTGCCGTCGATGGGTGATACAAGGAACAAGGAACATTATAAATTCGCAGGGCCCTGCCTGACTGCTGTGTCTGTTTCAAGCTGAATAAAGCTGGTGTTGCTAAAGTACTGAGACTCAGCTTTGTGTTTTAGTGTGCAAGACGGGGACTTGCACGTCACAGCACACAAGCGCGCACGAGCACACACACACACACACACAAGCGCGCGCGAGGACACACACACAGACACACGCAAGCGCGCGTGCGCACACACACAGTTACAATGCTAATGCTGTAGTAAACAGTATACGCTCATACGGATGTTTACTATGAGTGAGGCACGCCAACTCAGATGGAGAATAGGAGGCGATTGCCCACAATCCCGCAGCGAGAGAGAGAAGAACCATCTGCTCAGTTGTGATCACATGACGCTCAGCAGACAAAGAGTATACATACTACTCGTACTGCAAGACCTTGCTCGTTTATCAAGTCAAAATTTATTACAAATTTTTGCTCGTCTTGCAAAACACTCGTAAACCAAGTTACTCACAAACCAAGGTTCCACTGTACAAGGAATGAGATGGGCAGCTCATTCTACCAGCTAGGAGCTATACATGAAAAGAGTCTAGACTGAGATTTAATACCACCATGCAGAGGTGGCATACTAGATCCCATTCAACAGCAGACCTGAGTGAGTGAAGAAGAAGAATAGGAGTTAATATGTGTTTCCATATACTGTATATACTACTCTGAAGGCAACCATCAAGGATTTGAACATAATACATTCCGCTACAGAAAGAGAGGAGTACATATGCAACGCAGAGACGCTGTAGCAACATGGACCCTGAAGGACGGCATGTCATCAATTGCCACCCCTTGGTTACATATTGACTTGGCATGTGTTAGTGTTAGTGAGCCAAGCTGAACAGAGTTAGGGTGCGGAACAGATGTACAAGCTGGGATAGCAAGAAGGTTAGTCTTTGCCAGGTTAAGTTGAAGATGGTGTTTCTTCATGCAGTTTTCAACATAGATGAGACATGTGGAGATTCTAGTTGATACCATGTTGTCCTCTGGATGGAATGACAGGTATAGCTGTGTATCATTAGCATTAGCATAGTGCAGATAGGAATAACCGTGTGACTGGATTATTACATCGAGTGATGAGGTGAGCAGAGGGAAGAGGAGAAGGCCCAGCACCAATCCTTGAAGCACCATAGTGAATGCCTGATGCAATACTGACATCTGTCCATGCCAGGACACACAGTGAAATCTGCTGAAGAGGTAGGACACAGGTAGGACCCAGTGATGCCAGTGTCAGAAGGAATGGCAAGTAGGATCTGGTGGTAGACCATGTCAAAAGGCAGAGAAGAGCCTAGATGAAATGTTGGTAGCTCTGGCCTGCCGTAATGTGTCAACAACAGAGAGCAGAACTGTCTTGAAAACTGACTGATGGGGAAAAGATAGGTGAGACACACGTCTGTAAATTAGTGGTGGAAAAACTAAAGAAAGAGGAGAAAGTTATAGTGTGTTTGGGAGGAAGCAGGCTGGCAAATGTTGGTGATGATGAGAGTTTATTGCTGATAACAGCCACCTTTTCGTAAAAAAAAGGTTGCAAAGTCATCAATATTCAAGGACATTGAGGGTAGAGGCTGTGGAAGATTGAGGGGAGAGGTGAAAGCAGAGAACAAGCCATAAGTATCAGAAGTGTTGCTAATCCTGTTTTCCTTTTTCATTTCCTCCATCAACGATGTAATTCAGATAGTTATTTTAACCAAGCTGAGGCATCGTTATGGGTTTAACAGAGGACCTTTTTTCCACAAAATGCTTTCCAAGTCTGTTTTCAGTAGTTCTGTGAGTGAAATGCATTGTAGCTGAGGGGATCTTCTTACAAAGCAGGTGTGTATAAAACTCTGGTTATTCCACTTCCTTGTTGCTATTGACCCCATCTTAGAACACATCAGCTGTACCTAGCATATCATTGAGCCCATAAAACACACAAAGAAGTTGGATTGCTTTGCAATTTTTAGCTTTTGGGATTATCCTAATCTGTGTAAATTGTTGTAAGGCACACTTTCACCTGGATTATCAAGCATCGTGGAGTGATAACCTGCAGTGACACAGGACTAGTTATAAAATAATTGTTATATGGAGAGAATAAAGAGAATTCTAGAGGCTGATTATCTTTTGCATACAAACATTTTTATATTTTTGCAGATAAGATGAAATGCTAATATTTCTGCTGTGTTTGATTACACACACAATAGGATAAATTGCATTTTGCATGCATATTTGTATTAAAGAAGGTAAATGCAGTTAGCTTTCAAATTTTTTTGAAAACGGTGTATCAGCAGCAATGTACCATTTTGTGATGTAGCGGGTCCTTTCATGTCCTTCATGGCTTAGAGAGGGGGCGTGGTAGTGTGGCGGATCGGTTCCTGGGGAATTAGTGATGCGGGCGATCCTTGCTTAAGTGCACAGGTGAGGAGTTGTCCGCATCTGTAATTGTTCCCGGGAGCTGCTAATTGCCATATCTGATCCACGTCCCCATAATAAATAGAAGCGCGAGGCGGCTAAGAAAGAGAAAAAAAAAATAGAAAAGAAATGAGAGAAAGAAATGAACGGAAGTTAAGGGAGGAGAAGGCTGGAGAAGTGGGGAGCCGGTGCAAGCGAGCAACAGCAGGCTCGCTTGAGCAGAGGCAGGCAGCTAGAAGGAGAGCCCTGAGGAAATGTTTGGCCGACACTCAGGGTGGATAGATTGGGTCACTCCTGCTGAGCTTTTCAGAAGAGCAGGAGTGACCAGGATCATGGACGGTTTGCCGTGTAAGGCCAAGAAGGCAGCGGTAGTCGTGGAGGCTTTGGGTGTGTAGAGCCCCAGTGTGAGTGCGCTGGCCGCTGGGGGAAGAAACCCAAGTCTCGGTCCGGCTGGAGCCCAACGTAGCCAGGGATCAGAGGGCTACCAGATCAGTAATGGAGGGAGCTGCATTTGGCTGGTTGGGAGACTCCCCTGTTGCGGGGCCCGGAAGAGAGAAGCAGCGGAGTTGCCGGGTTAAAGAATGATGCACCGGATTTTTAAAGAGACTGCTTCCAGCCGTTATTTTACCCTCAGTTTTTTTAAAAGGATTTTTTTTTCTATTGGATTTTAACCTCCACCTTTCACTCATTTTAATGGATTATTTATTTGAAGACTTTTTAAAGCAATGCACTTTATTTAATTTGGACACTGTTCTGTTATTTCTGTTTTTAATAAAAGCACTTTTGCACTTTTTGCACCATCCCCTTGCTTTGTTGTGCCTCAATGCCTAGCTCATTGGTGACATTACCGACGGTGTCGGATTCAAGGGCTCCCAGAAGCAAGATGGGAGCATGGAGCGAACCCGCATCGTCACACATTTACCATTTAAAGTGACAAATGAAGGACACAAGATTAAACAAATGAAAGCAGCAAACATGAGTGTTACAATATATGGCTGTCAAATGGCAAATGAACCCGATGGCTTGGCCAGGTTAGCTACTGCTCCATATAAAACTGGTGCCCAAGAGTACCTCTTTCTGTGGTGTTTTATGGTAGACAATAAGTAAAGGCTCTTGCCTAATGAAACATTAATCTTTTGAATTATCTGTTTCACTGTAAATTTTCTTTTCTGTATTCCAGTTCCAAGTGGACATACTTAGATTCAGATGTTCAAGGATGTAGAGAATGGGGTGTATGCATAAACATAAACTTGTCTAATTTTACAGGTTTGTGGACAAAAAAATCACATAGAAGCAAATGCAACCAGGAATTAAAATATAGACTAGTTCTGTGAATCCAAGTTCACCTCTGTCATATCGGGGCATGTGGACCACTAGGTTGGGGCATGCAGCTCCCCAAACCTTGACACAGATAGGCTGAGACACAAGGCTTGCCAGACGACACACCTTTATTTAAATCCATCCATCCATCCATTGTCTCCCGCTTATCCGAGGTCGGGTCGCGGGGGCAGCAGCTTGAGCAGAGATGCCCAGACTTCCCTCTCCCCGGCCACTTCTTCTAGCTCTTCCGGGAGAATCCCAAGGCGTTCCCAGGCCAGTCGAGAGACATAGTCCCTCCAGCGTGTCCTGGGTCTTCCCCGCGGCCTCCTCCCAGTTGGACGTGCCCGGAACACCTCACCAGGGAGGCGTCCAGGAGGCAATCCTGATCAGATGCCCGAGCCACCTCATCTGACTCCTCTCGATGCGGAGGAGCAGCGGCTCTACTCTGAGCCCCTCCCGGATGACTGAGCTTCTCACCCTATCTTTAAGTGAGAGCCCAGACACCCTACGGAGGAAACTCATTTCAGCCGCTTGTATTCACGATCTCGTTCTTTCGGTCACTACCCATAGCTCATGACCATAGGTGAGGGTAGGAACATAGATCGACTGGTAAATTGAGAGCTTCGCCTTGCGGCTCAGCTCCTTTTTCACCACGACAGACCGATGCAATGCCCGCATTACTGCGGATGCCGCACCGATCCGCCTGTCGATCTCACGCTCCATTCTTCCCTCACTCGTGAACAAGACCCCGAGATACTTGAACTCCTCCACTTGGGGCAGGATCTCGCTACCAACCCTGAGAGGGCACTCCACCCTTTTCCGGCTGAGGACCATGGTCTCGGATTTGGAGCTGCTGATTCTCATCCCAGCCGCTTCACACTCGGCTGCGAACCGATCCAGAGAGAGCTGAAGATCACGGCCTGATGAAGCAAACAGGAGAACATCATCTGCAAAAAGCAGTGACCCAATCCTGAGCCCACCAAACTGGACCCTCTCAACACCCTGGCTGCGCCTAGAAATTCTGTCCATAAAAGTTATGAACAGAATCGGTGACAAAGGGCAGCCCTGGCGGAGTCCAACTCTCACTGGAAACGGGTTCGACTTACTGCCGGCAATGCGGACCAAGCTCTGGCACCGATCGTACAGGGACTGAACAGCCCTTATCAGGGGGGCCGGTACCCCATACTCTCGGAGTACCCCCCACAGGATTCCCCGAGGGACACGGTCGAATGCCTTTTCCAAGTCCACAAAACACATGTAGACTGGTTGGGCAAACTCCCATGCACCCTCCAGGACCCTGCTAAGGGTATAGAGCTGGTCCACTGTTCCGCGACCAGGACGAAAACCACACTGTTCTTTCTGAATCCGAGGCTCGACTATCCGACGGACCCTCCTCTCCAGGACCCCTGAATAGACTTTTCCAGGGAGGCTGAGGAGTGTGATCCCTCTGTAGTTGGAACACACCCTCCGATCCCCCTTCTTAAAGAGGGGGACCACCACCCCGGTCTGCCAATCCAGAGGCACTGTCCCTGATGTCCATGCGATGTTGCAGAGGCGTGTCAGCCAAAACAGTCCTACAACATCCAGAGCCTTGAGGAACTCCGGGCGTATCTCATCCACCCCCGGGGCCCTACCACCAAGGAGTTTTTTGACCACCTCGGTGACCTCAGTCCCAGAGATGGGGGAGCCCACCTCTGAGTCCCCAGGCTCTGCTTCCTCATTGGAAGGCATGTTAATGGGATTGAGGAGGTCTTCGAAGTATTCCCCCCACCGACCCACAACATCCCGAGTCGAGGTCAGCAGCGCACCATCCCCACCATATACAGTGTTGATACTGCACTGCTTCCCCTTCCTGAGACGCCGTATGGTGGACCAGAATCTCCTCGAAGCCGTCCGAAAGTCATTCTCCATGGCCTCCCCAAACTCCTCCCACGCCTGAGTTTTTGCCTCAGCAACCACCAAAGCCGCATTCCGCTTGGCCTGCCGGTACCTATCAGCTGCCTCCGGGGTCCCACAGGACAAAAGGGTCCTGTAGGACTCCTTCTTCAGCTTGACGGCATCCTTCACCGCCGGTGTCCACCAGCGGGTTCGGGGATTGCCGCCACGACAGGCACCGACCACCTTACGGCCACAGCTCCGGTCAGCTGCCTCAACAATAGAGGCACGGAACATGGCCCATTCGGACTCAATGTCCCCCACCTCCCTCGGGATGTGGTCGAAGTTCTGCCGGAGGTGGGAGTTGAAGCTACTTCTGACAGGGGGCTCTGCCAGACGTTCCCAGCAGCCCCCCACAACACGTTTGGGCCTACCACGCCTGACCGGCATCCTCCCCCACCATCGAAGCCAACTCACCACCAGGTGGTGATCAGTTGACAGCACCGCCCCTCTCTTCACCCGAGTGTCCAAGACATGTGGCCGCAAGTCCGACGACACGACCACAAAGTCGATCATCGAACTGAGGCCTAGGGTGTCCTGGTGCCAAGTGCACATATGAACACCCCTATGCTTGAACATGGTGTTCGTTATGGACAATCCGTGACGAGCACATGAGTCCAATAACAAAACACCGCTCGGGTTCAGATCAGGGGGGCCATTCCTCCCAATCACGCCCTTCCAGGTCTCACTGTCATTGCCCACGTGAGCATTGAAGTCTCCCAGCAGAACGAGGGAGTCCCCAGAAGGTATGCCCTCTAGCACCCCCTCAAGGGACTCCAAAAAGGGTGGGTACTCCGAACTGCTGTTCGGTGCATACGCACAAACAACAGTTAGGACCCGTCCCCCCACCCGAAGGCGAAGGGAGGCTACCCTCTCGTCCACCGGGGTAACCCCCAATGTACAGGCTCCAAGTTGGGGGGCAATAAGTATACCCACACCTGCTCGGCGCCTCTCACCGGGGGCAACTCCAGAGTGGTAGAGAGTCCAGCCCCTCTCAAGGAGATTGGTTCCAGAGTCCAAGCTGTGCGTCGAGGTGAGTCCAACTATATCTAGCCGGAACCTCTCAACTTCGCTCACTAGCTCAGGCTCCTTCCCCTTCAGAGAGGTGACATTCCACGTCCCAAGAGCCAGTTTCTGTAGCCGAGGATCGGACCGCCAAGGTCCCCCGCCTTCGGCCACCACCCAACTCACACTGCACCCGACCTCCTTGGCCCCTCCCATAGGTGGTGAGCCCATGGGAAGCCTTTATTTAAATGGGGAAGCATTTTCTGTTGCTCCCCACTTCATAGCACAGTACAAAAGCACCAAATAATATAACCTACAGTCCTTTCTTCTTTCTCTTTCTTTCTGTCTCTTCTTCGCCTCCACCTCCTGCCTCTAGCTCTCCGTCTATTGGTGAGGTGGCTCCTTTTATAATGCACTCAGAAGTGCTCCAGGTGTTTCTTAACCTTCTTCAGGCTGCACTTCCCGGTGCGGCAGAAGTGGTGCCACAAAGGGCTCAGCTGTAGCTGCAGCACCCCCTGGCAGCGCCAACAGAGCTCAACAGGTCTGCTGCAAACTACAATTCCCAACATGCCCTGCGGGTATCCGTGGTGCTGTAGCAACCCAGGGGGGCTGCCTTCTAGTGTCTCAAAGATAATGACTCCAATGTGTTCTTTCTCTCGGTCCTTCCATCCAGCTGGCATCCTGGCTGGGTAATGGCCCAGGCCATCCGTCACAGGCATTATAACTTCTTTACTGATTTTGTTAATGATTTAGCACAATTCAATTTCAATGGAAATGCACTTTTGTCATCAAGGCTGGCACAATCCCAGATCTTACAAATAAAGCCAATTTATTTATGTTTTAGTGCACTGTAAAATGAAGTAACATTCTTTTACAACATTCTACTAGTCCTTGAGGATGTTTTTTACTCATTTTACAGTCCTTTCGTCACTTTTAATGACATCACTTACTATGTATTTTGCTGGTTGTTAGTGATGCTTTGCCCTTGCCTATTTGCTATGGTGCACACTCCAATTTCTGACATAATTTAAGGGTGAAAGCAGGCCTTTGCTCCATATTTGAGCTTAAAAATAAATAATTTAAATAATCTTCATACACTTTAAAGAAAAATATTTTGAAGAACCTCAGGTTTTCGATTTCTACTTGCCTCTGATTCTTAATTTCAATTTGCTCCCAGCAAAAAAAATTTTCATCTGATCATGTTTGTTGCTGTTCATTTACATTTTCTGAGTATTATTTTAGCAATGACAAACTTATGCCACTGGGGTCACAGATTATTTTTGAATGAACACATTTCAATGATCTCATCTGTCCATAGCAGGCATTTTATATGCTTTTATTTAAAAGTATTCCTCTGATGGGGCTCCACATCTTCCACAGGGCTGAATTGGAGCTGCAGCTGCAATGGGCAGCCCTGTTGGGGTCCTTGGATTTCACTCAGCTGACTGAAGGAACACATGACCCCAGCAGACACTTGTCCGCTGTCCACCCATTAAATGGTCTCCTGCCTGGGTAAGGGAACACCATCCATCCTGACCAGGATTCCAGTCCAACTCATCCATCTATTTTATAACAGAGTGAAATACTGAGACCAGAATAACGAGGGTGTCCTTTACTTCCACAAACACACACAGCCCTCAACCAACTTCAACCTCCATTGTTGTCACCAGATGAGACAAATAAAGCCATTTAAAGAAACATAACTAAAGGTCACACCAATAAGTACAGGTTTAAGTCAGAACATATCCACAAGCATCTAAAAAGAAATTAAAAAATGTCAAAAGTTGCTGGCTAGTAGCACAGCTTAAGATATTTAATTTATATGTTTACTGGCACTTTGAGTTTTAATTGCATTACTATTTGGTTGTTAGAAATACTCAGTGAAAATGATTTTGAACAATAAGAGATTTTTTAAATGGTAATTTTTCCTTCTGACCTGTTACACTGTATAGACTAATCAGTCCATTAGACATAATGGAACGACACACTTTACAGAGATTGCTTTCTCCCTGAATGGATGTCAGAATCTGCATTTATTTAATATAATGGAAAAATTGCTAATACAGTAAAAGCAAATAAAAAAATTACACTCTAAGAGTGTAAAAGAAATGCAAATTGTATCCTTGGTTACAACTAGAAGAGGCAGAATTATATTTCAAACCTCACTACAAAATGAATGTTGTCTTTGTGAGAGCTTTAAATAAAGTCACTTAAACATTTAAGCTTATTCAACTACAAAAAGAACATCAAAATAGAATAACAGTACAGATAATGATAAAAATGACAATACAGAGTAGAGACATTATTTAGCAACGTTTCATTTTTGTTATGCAGTTACTCTTCATGGCATTATTGTTATTTTCACAGAGTCAGACTTTTTACTACATATTTTTATTCACAGATTTGTCAATTTCATAATTTTGTCTAGAACTTAAATAAATAATACACAAACTATTTATTAACATTCTTCTTTAGCGTCAACCACTGAACATTCAGTCATGAAACAGTTGTGTGTGATGAAGGTTGAAAATGTTAAAATGATCAGAACTGTTGCAAAAACAATAGCAATTACCTACTGTATAGTTAGCGGTTTATAAGACCTAAAAATACCAAAGTATTCTTAGATTCAATATAGATGTGTAATAATTCTAAAGTCTCTGCATTTTCCGTAAATGTTAGGCTGATGTCAACATCAATTTAATATACAAAGCCGTAAATGGCTTTGTTCCCCTTTAACACTAGAATTGCCAGAGTCTACGAAAAAACTCGTAGATCCGGCCCACCTTAAAACCGTTCTCACCTCTCTTTTGTCTTCTAAATGTGCCGATTAAGAGGAGCAGCGAGCAGCCGGCTATTCCATCCCCCACCGTCGCAGAACGTTCACTAAGTTTTCCCAGCTCATGCCTTGTTTGATTATCTGGGAATGACTGAACTGCTGGAGTTTTAGAATGGAAATAATAGATCGCTATTTGGAATACATGCATTTCATGTGTGTTCCGTTTCTACAGTAATCTGTGTAAACACATTGCTAAAACAGAAACTTTTTCATATTTTAGTAACAAATGTTACAAAATGTAGGCATAAACTATAGAATCTGTGAAGCCTGAAGTCCAAACATCAAATAAACACTTTCACAAAAGGTTCAAGGATGTGGCTTAACGCTACAGTTTGCAGACTTGGAGCACAGATACTCTACCGTGCTACAGAGACGTGAGTTCGATTCCCATCTTTGAAGGAAGTGTTTTTTTTTTTTCCTCAAACGGACATTGAATTTATAAATTGGTAAGCACTGTAAATCGTTAACTTTAAAATGTCAATCGCGGTTATTTCTGTTGATTAATTCATGCTTTTTTACTTAGAGTCAGAACAGGAGCTTTTTCAGCTTATTCAGCTTCTGATCTGACTCAAGCAGTGCCAGTATAACTTCACACCCGATCTGACGCTGTTCGTTTTCAAATAATATTGCATTACTTCGACGATGTTTTCTGATTGGTACTATTCGCGTCATAAAATGATTTCTTCAAAACGTCACATATATTTGTCTCTTTCTTTTTTTAAAATGTGCATTGTAGCACTCAGCAACTGGCCACCTGCATGTTCTTGCGCACACTGAATAAGACATCAGATTCAAATGTTAACAGTTATATAGCACAGAATGGAAATCAGCAGTTCTTAGCATTGCACCACGAAAGCTGTCATATCAACCGCCTACTGTAACTTGCTTTCGTTTTTCTTCGGTTATAGTACTGAATAAAAGTGCACTTGTTTTGTTATACTTTTACATCAACATATGTTCCTGTGTTTGAGCTACATGGGCATGCTCAAAAAATACACGTATAATGCCACGAAAAGTGCATGCAGACACTTCAGTTCGCAAGCATTGGTACGACAATGCAGTCACAAGTACACTGCAGAGCTTTAGCGCGTCTTTATGTGAAAACAGCATCAGATGGGGAGTGTCTGATGATTGCATGTAGCGCTGAAGTTACTGCTCTTTACTATGCTTTCCTCTGCATGTCCTGGAGTACAAAAGAAACAGCATACAGCAACACGTGGGGACTGGCAATATTGGGGGAAAAACACACGCGGTCGTATGTATCGTGATACACTGCAGAACTATAGCGCGTCTTTATGTGAAAACAGCAGTGTCAGGTGGGGGGTGGTAGGGAAGGATCTTGAACGCGACTGAGACAATGAAAAGTGAATTTAAAAAAAAAATAAAGCTAACCTTTACAAATATCATAAATTACACTGGCTATTACAGACTGAAATCAAATGTATCTTTATATTCTAAAATAGTGAAAATAAGAACACTTCTCAAAATGGAGTTGTCCAGGATCGAACTCATGACCTTCAGACTCCCAGCCAGCGACTGATACTGTTGTGCCACAGAAGCAGTGATAGCTAATCCATATCAATGTCGCACACTAAGGCGGCTTTTTTTGGCGGTGGCTTTTTTTTGTACCTTTTGTGAAAGTGTTTCTTTGATATTTGGACTTCAGGCTTCATACATTATATAGTTTATGCCTACATTTTGTCATTTGCAACTAGAATATTGTAAAACGTTTCTGTTTTAACAATGTGTTTACACAGATTACTGTAGAAATGCAACACATACGAAATGCGTGTGTTCCAAATAACAATCTATTATTTCTACTCTAAAACTCCACTTCACTCCCAGATAATCAATCAAGGCATGAGCTGGGAAAAGCTCGTTTACGTTCTAAGTCGTTGGGGGGATGGAATAGCCGGCTGCTGGCAGCTTGTCTTTATCAGTACATTTAGATGACAAAAGACGCTGGCGGAGAGGTGAGAACGGTTTTAAGAAGCGATTTAAGGTGGGCCGGATCGACAAGTTTTTTCATAGGCTCTGGTAATTCTAGTGTTAATTGCCTGAACTTATTATTAAGTTCTTTTCACAGCATATTTTGCGATCATCTATTGCAGATCTTGTAAAAATTCCAAAGATGAATGAAACGTATTATGGCTAATGGGTACCCAGTCGTGGATCGATCTCCCATCTGCCTCAGCATTTAAATACAGCACAACATTATTTTCACATACCATTATTGGAGCCTCTAGTTAGGATGTTCAAACTACAAAAAGGTCAGTTAGTTATGTTCCCCAAATAAGAATGTAGCAATCATCTGCAGCAGCCTTTTACTGGGAGTTTATTTCTTTGGCTTTTCTTTTGTTTCCTGAAATTGTTCTGCATAGCAAAAATCAAGAAGTTGCGCAGACATCAATGATTACTGAAATTTCGCAAGAACATTTTATTATGTTACAATTATGGACCTCACACTATGGCATATCATATTGTTGAATGACTGAAAGAGAGAGCAATGTTTCTACTTTAGCCGAACATTGTCTTTGCTTGTTTCAACAGATTGTGCACTTCACTGCCCCAGGTTTATTTTCTCAGAAACACTATCAAATGATTTTTTTTGTTTGGCAATCCTTCACTGCTAATTACCAGTTCTTCTGCTAGCAATAATTACTATTACATTTTAGCCAAAGTTTATGGATCTGTATGCTGTTCTTCTTCTTTCAGCTGCTCCTGTTAGGGGTCACCACACCAGATCATCTGTTTCCATTTGTTCCTGTCCTCTCCACACCCACCACCTGCATGTGAGGAGATCCGTCCACCTATCATGGATGAAATCAAATTCTGAGAATTTTACCTGTAGTCTTTATAGTTTAAACCATGCTGGTCCACAAGAGGTTCTTCACAAAAACTCCTGAGGTGAAATGGCTGTATTACAACTTGATGTCTTGGTTACAAAACATGTAAAAGGGGTGTTTGTTTACTATCCTAAGAAGTACAGTAAAAAACTTGATCAATAAAAGCAAATGACATCAAGGTTTACTGAAATAAGTTTAGGAAAATATTTTGTGGCTAAATATTTTGTGGCTTCTTAATGGTCAATTGGTTTCCTCATCTGGTATTTATTATTGCCACATCCTTGGTCACAGCTTCCAAATTAAATATTGAGAATCTGTGAATAGTTGATGGGCATTTAACATTTTGTGTCAGAATGAACATCATGTATTCCTCCGAGTAAAAGGCAATAGTGTTTCGAGGTCTGGTGCAACTCAATTCTTTGGGCACTTCAGAATGGCTGCAGTTCGCCTCTTTCTTCAATGGCAAACAGTCCTCTGTGTTTGCAAGGAGTTTTCTTAATCCTATCATAACTAGATTCTTCTTACAAATTTACTATGCTTCCTGTTCCTAATATTGTAAAGAGCTGCTCATTTTGGACTTTCATTGTTACTAACACAAATGTGAGCTTTCATTGCCTACTTTTCTGTCGTTTAGTATGAACATAAACACTTTATCTGATACATGCATCTTCTCTTATTCTTAGTTACAGCATGTTATTGGCTTACAACTGTAAAAAAAAAATCCATCATACCTTTCTTAGCTAATTCATAGTAAAATATGCTACTGCAAACATCTCAAGCATGCTTTTATCTACTAATTTTTTTATATTTTCTTGATAGGATAAAAGGATTGAAGAAGAGGCTGTATATCTTTAACATGAATGATCTTGTAATTGAAAGAAGACATTAATAAAGATAACTATGCAGATTTATTATGTATAATGTTATAATAGCTGCAGAATCCAATAATGTGCTAAATTAACAACAGGTCATACAAGGTCTCTTAACCTAATATGGTTAAAAATACTCTTTGAATTAGTAATTCATTCATTTATTTTCTAAACCTGCTTAATCCAATGCAGGGATTAATGCAGGCATCACTGGGCACAAAAACGGGATTCACACACACTCACCAGGCCAATTTAGACTTGCCAATTAGGATTATGTGAGGATGCAGGAGTACCCATGAAAACAGAGGGATATTGTATACATTCTATACACACACTGATTGGTCTTGGATTTAAACCTAAATCTTTGGGGCTGCTGGTAGCTCCATATTTTTGACTGACAAAGCTTTTGCCATTGAAGTTACTGGTTTGATTATAATATGATTGTTAGCATTGGTGACATATAAACGATTTGTGTTTGGTATCGTATTGAGGTTTATGCAACTGTTTTGTATCTTTAGACAAACAAGTTTCAAGGTTATTCTGCTAAATATCAATAGATTTTATTAGTCTAGATTTGTTTAAAGTGGGAGGATTAGTTCATATAAAGTACTTCATATCCCTTATTACACACAGTAATATAATGAGGGGGTCTCAGCTTGCCCGTGCAGGTTCCTAACTTGCTCATTAACCTCTGTTTAGTACTATTCTTCTGCTCTATTTACCCTTGGCAGCTTAGTAGCCAATCGGTTGTGCAAACCCATACACCATTGATACTTATATTAAATGACTTACACTACCACTGAAAATTTCAGTCACCCAGAAATTTTCATGTTATTGATAGAAATTGATACCTTTGTTTATCAAGATAACATTTTATTGAGTTAAAAATACAACCAGGGCATCACTAGTGTTTACTATGGCTATTGCTGCTTGAAATTGCTGGTTTTTAATTTACCATTCACCTATGGCTGCCAAGTCCATTTTTCAGCAGCATTACCTTCAGTGTCCTAATGGTAAACTCCCTTAGCTTATCCTCAATTACCGTAAATACTCACATATAAGTCAGGTCTTGAAACCCAAAAAATCGATCATAAAATCAGAGCCCGACTTATACGCCCGTTCAAAAATGTGACACTTACATTTTTTTTTTACATCTTCTTGCCTCCTCCAATCTCGCATTAGTTTCTCAGACGCATCAAATTTTGTTGCAGTTACCAATTTCTTTCACTACTTCAACAACGTTTAATTTAAAACCAGCTTCTTATTTTCTTCTGATCGAATGCTCCATCGTAGATAAGGGATGCTCTTACGATACAGGTGTACAAAGGTGTGAGATACAAAAAACACAAATCAATGCAAAGTCGCTTTGGAATAGTTCAGGTATTACCGTGTGGTCACGTAGGCACAATACATAGAAAAAAAGGGCAACATGCTCCGTGGTTACTCTCTTAGGTGGGCGTTAGCATATCATTATAAAATACCAGAAATTATATGGTAAAATCAAGTCCCGACTTATCCGCAGGAGAACTTGTCTGCAAGTATATACAGTAGTCATGTTTACATGCTAATTGGTTATTAGAACATCCTTTGTAATTGCATCAGCAACACTGAAACCTGCTATTCTGTTCACTTGGATTACAAGGTACTGGCATTTCTAAAGTTCAGTTCTGGGTTCAAAAACGGTAAAAATGAAACAGCAACACACAGCAGCCATTGTGGGATTGAACCAAGTGGCGATTCTGGGCCACTGGGGGGATGGCTTACACCATTGAAGATCTGAGACTGTCACGTTGAACAATGACACCAAATATGGCCACGTGTGAACAATGGCCTTGCCCTGACGTTGCCCAATGACCCACTGGGCTCGAATTTTGAGAGTGATTTTCATGTATTGTTGCATATAACTTCAGAAAGCAGCAGCGAATATAGACAGGTTATATATCAAAACTTACAGCAACCTCTGCTGAATAAAACTAGCCCAAGCTTGTTACCATGGGATGACGCGTTAGTGAGATATTCACCATTAAACAGTGTTTGGCCTGCTGTGTATGAGCAATCTGGCAGTTCCGGTCAGCTCGCTCTGGCTCTGTAGGCTGTGCCATCATAAGCGCTATACTATTTGATACTTGAGACTGAGACGTTTCCAATGATATATAACATGCCCATGTTTGAAAAAAGATACTGCCAAGGATAAGAGAAATAAACAAAATTTTGACTTTTTTTTTTTTTGACGTGTTTTGGGGTGTATGTATGTGTTTGTGTGTGCATATACAATAAATTTATGTGATTGTGTGTGTATATGTGAGAAATTATTTATATTTTATATACTAGGGGGCTCCGCCCCCTGCTCGCTTCGCTCGCCCACCCCCAGGTTTGGTTTATCAGATATACAATTTAAAGAGATTGTTATTTTCATGGGAATTGTTACATATGCATTATTTTCACTTTTACTTTAAAACTTTTGAAATAACAATATTTGTCCTTTATTTCCGGCCCTGGGTGTGGTTAAATCTGTTTCTCGCGGGGCGTATTATGCTGCTCGCGTTGAGAAGGAGGGGCTGAACACACACTAAGGAGATGTGGTCGGAACAGCTGCTGTCTTGCTGCTGCTGCTGACAAGCTGCGTGCTCTGCTTGTTGCACTGCGCGTCGATCATTTAAAAGCCTGTACAGCAGCTGTCCTTTTGCCACTTTGTGTCTCTGCCGCTCGCATTGTGAGGGTAGGGGGCTGAACGCACACTAAGGAGATGCTGTCAGATCATCAGCTGGCTTGCTGCTGCTGCTGGCAAGCTACATGTTTTGCTTGTCGCTTGTCGTTGTTTTAAGAGCTGGGAGCACATGAAGTGTGTCTGCCAAAAGCATTCCAACAACTGCTATGTTAGATGTCCGTGAACTTGTTTTAAATTGTTTGTAAGTAGGGCGTGACGTGCAAAAGTCACCGTCTCATGGGTTTTGCTTCCTAAGGTTGTAATGTCTAGCCTCGTGTGTCGTCAAAGTGTCTCTCCAAGATGATCAGTTCTCGACTGCTTCGCTCAACCCCACCAGAGGCATGCTATGCTCCTGCCACTCCCTCTCGCGTTGTGAAGGGGGGGAGCTGAACGCTTGCTAAGGAGATGCGGATGGATCAGCTGCTGGCTTTGTGCTGCTGATGCCGAGGTGCGTGTTCTGTTTATCGCGCTGCGTGTCGATCATTTAAAAGCCTGTACAGCAGCTGTCCTTTTGTCTCACTGCCTTGTCTCGCGTGACGTTGAAGTGTCTCTTGCGGGACGTCAAATTGTCTTCCGAGAAGATCACGTCTCATCTCCCTCCCAAAATTTCCCAAGTTTTGTTTTATAATAGAGAGAAATATTTTATATTATTTTATATAGATATTATATATTTTTCTGCTGTGAAAGGTTCTGGAGGTGTGAGGCATGCCCAAGGCTTCAAATGCTGTAACTATTTATTCCTTTGTGGTATCAACATGAAACTTTTCACAGGAGCAGTTTACATGTCTGGGAACACCTCAGAGGTGAAAAGACTTACCTGGCATTATCTGAACCTTAAATATACTGTATTTTATAACACAAATTTGGAAAAATCACAAGTGTCTGCCTATGTTTTTTTTTTTGCTATTTTGGCATCAGTTTTTGAGTAAAGGAATGTTTCAATATGACACAAACACAATTTCTATTACATTTAAGAAATTATATGTGTTAGTGAAAAAATGATTGTTCTTCATAATAAAGCCTTAATCTGCAATATATAAAGGGTGTTCTCCTGTCAGCCATAAAATTGCTGAAAAATGCCCTCAGCTGGGAAGAGGTTAAAATCCAAAACAACATTCTCATTTTCCTTTTTCTTTTGTGTTTCTATTTCAGTCTTCTTTTGCTCTTTCTCTGTTGTATGTGTATGAGAACCTTGACTCTGACACAGTCACTATGATGCCATTGAAATTTAAAGAATTGCCATACTAACATAATGAGCTGCACAACCACCATGTCATGTGGCTGGCAACATCCCATTGCTGTAGACAATATGACCACAGACACTGGAAGACAAAATGTAAATAATTCAAAATTACAACTCAGAGCAGATAAAAATGACATGAAGCATATGAGAAAATCGGCCAACTAAAGGAGCACAGGAAGAAAGCAAAACTTAGGTAACTGCAATCATCCAATAACTTAAGAAAAATAACTCCAGCAAGTTCACATGAATTCAGACAGTGTTAGAACAAACAAAGAGAAGAGCCCTAAATAACAGGAGTCCAAGTCACGTATGATGCTGTTAGGCAAGTAACAGAGCAAAGACTGGGTTCCCAACCACTCTGCACTGAGGGTAAGAGAAAACCATGGCGATTTTGCAGTAAGCCAGAGGATCTACAGGCCCATTCTTGACACAAAATGAGAGACAAGTTTCTTCCATTGAGTCAGACTCCTGTGGTGCATAGGGTAGAACCTTATATAAATATTTGCCAGAGGGCTATACATAAAGTCATGGGAGAAGCCAACCCTTGCTATTATCTAATGGCCACTATAAATCCTGTTTCCACAGGCAAGCACCTGTAACAGTGTCATTTTGGGGTCTACCGATTCTTCAGGAGGCTTGTGAGACATCCCTATTCTGGCAAACCTTAAATTGTTGCCACCAGTGTCAAAACCCCAGAGAATGCTAGATTGTTTGATACTTGACGAAGGTAACAATATAACTAGTAAAACATTTAACAATGAATCAGTATTTTAAAAATATTCCCAATTATACTTGCAGAATGCCTTCGGCCTTCCAGCATCTCCTATCATTGCAGTTTCCTGCTTTCCATCCCCAAAAACTGAAGATACAGGGTATTCATTAGACCCTAATGGTAAATTATCTATTAGGAAAGAAGGAAACACTGGAACATTGGAAACATTTTGATGAGAACAAGCCATTCAGCCTTACAATTTTAGCCACCTAATTTTTTCCAAAAGAACATCAGTTTGGAATGTTCGTAAAGTTGTAAAGTCTTAATCTGCTTGGTCATTTATTTCATGTGTCTATAGTTCTCTATGTAAAGAATAACTTTCTAAAGTTTGTGTGAGATTTGCACTTAACAAGTTTGCAACCGTGTCCCTGTGTTCTAGTTGAAGTCATTTTAAAGTACTGTACTATTTCCTTTAATAATTTTAAAAAGTCAGTTGTGTCACCTCTTACTTAATCCTTATTTGTTTAAACTGACATGGTTCAACTCTTTTAATCTTTCCTCATAACTCATACCCTAGAATCCGCTCAATCGCTCTTCTCTGGACTTTATTTTCCAATGCTACTATGTCTTTTTGTAGCCTGGAGACCAAAACAATACCCAGTACTCCAGGTTAGGTCTAACCAGTGCATTATAAAGCTTAAACATAACCTCCTTTGACATGTACTTTACACATTGTGCTGTATAACCTAACATTCTGTTAGCCTTCTTAATGGCTTCTGAACACTGTCTGGGTGTTGATATTGATGAGTTCACGACAGCTCTTAGTTCCTAAGGGGTGCTTTCATATTTCTGACCTCCTATCATGTATTCAATCTAACAGGTCTTCTCCCTACATGTAATATGTCACATTTATTTATGTAAAATTTCTTGAGCCAAAAAACTACCCCTATTTTGTAATATTCTAAAAGCATATTATGCGCTTAATTTAAAGGCACATACTCTCAAACTTTCCTTACCTTCTAGAGCACTGGCTAGCTAAGGACAAAGGAAAACAAGACCCCTCAACACGATGTCAAACCCTGTTTGACATCATGTTTGCTTTCTTTACCAACAGAGGCTGCACACACATCAAGCATGTTTTCTTTAATTCAGGTTGGATAATACTATTTGCAACATATAATTACTGAATAATTTCAATATTAAAAATAACAAATAGTCTTTATACAATTATTGATGATTTTAAAATTTACAGCCAAATTCCAGGATAATGATTTATTAGAATTAACATTAATAACACCCTCTAGGCAATGTTTTCAATACAAAGTAGTGTCTAGTGTTCTAAGAAGTTCTCATTTGTGTTATCATCTTACATTCAATTCTCAGTCAATCTTAGGCCTGCTTGTCAATTACAAATGATATTTTTGTCTTCATAAATTGTTTAATTAACAGTCTTTGCCAGTCTTGCCAACCCCAATGACTAGTGACTTAAGAAGTATGTGTGCTGCTGTAATGCTTAGTATAAAAGTCATTCTAGGGGTCAGAGATCTTGACTGCCATTATCATAAGCTTATTGTATTCATAAGCTCATGAAAATGACAATTACATTTGGTTTAACTGTGCTTCTAGATTGTTAATTAACTTTTGAATCACATTGTGAGACACTGATAAACAATGCATGAAATAATTATAACACTGATGGTAAAATGTAAATACATTTCAATTGCAAATTCTGACATTGAAAATATTAAAGTTATCTGTTACAATTTCATTGTAGTACTATTGTCCTTAAAACCAGAATGTGAAAACATAACTATTCTACTATCCTGTAACATGTAACGTATGTGTAGTTCATTAAAAACAAATAAAATCAAACCCGGTATAAAGAAAGGAGAGCTCATGACATATAGTAACAACTTTGCTTGTGTACCTTATGAAAACAGCTAGTTTATTGTAAATAAAAGCATAAATAATTGTACTCTATGTTAAGACAAATAAATACAATTCATACAATAACCTTGGTTATTTCCTTGAAATTAGATTACGACATGTTGAAAAGTTCTTTTTAAGATTATTTTTTTATTTAATCTGTGTTCCTCATTCAGGATTAGCTTCTTCCTTGTGTGTAATGTTGAGATAAGCTTTGCCTTTGTTTGATACTTTACTTGAACATTTTAGCCACTGAAAATAGACAGTTGATTGACTGACTGATGAACTGGTTGGGTTGTAAAGTGTTCTTCTTTCTGTCACAATATCTGTTATTGATTAACTATAAAATGGCACATTCTCATGTAGTTGTCAGTAAAGCTTTTTGTGTGCTAAAGACAATGTCTGTACACTTCTTTCTGGTGAGGAGGAAGAAACAACTAAATAAAATAATTCTACTCAACATTACCTCTTTGAAAAAACTGGGAGAATGTCTTATACATTACAACACTAGATTTTACAAAATAAATATCAACATGCTCCCTTTGAAAAATCGAGATGCAAAAATACAGCTTATTGCACACTATATGGCCTGTTTTGGCTTATCAGACTGCCATTTAAGCTTCGGAAGTGTCATCAAACATTTTAAAGAGCTGGATGCAAAAATCCATTCAGAAAAACATGGTATGCTAGTGAACATTGTTGGAAATAAAAAGTAGCCATGCATTGTGACATTATTTAGACACAAGGTTAATGGAACCCTACATTATCAAAAAAGAAAAGCATTCTGACTTTCAGCTTCACAAAAACAAATGCATGCTTTTTTTTTTTTTTAGATTGGCCGACTGTTTCATTTTTAATTTCAGTTGTACCAATCACATTATCAACACAACTGGAAAGAGTAAAAACAAAATAAAATTGAGACACTGAATTCAGAAATGCATTCCAAGATTTGAAATTTGAAATATCTAAACCAAAATGCTTCCCACTGTAGTATTGGAGAAGTTATAATCATGAGCCCAAAATTAAGATGTACAGTAAAGTAATTACTGCATTGTGGCAAAGTGTCTCCAAATAAAATGGGTTCAAAATACTGTGGGGAAAAAAAATCAATACTTTTCTATATTACAGTCACTTTTACAGTATGGATGTTCAATAAACCTTTTTCAAATAATTTTAACTATATGGTTGGCTGACAAAAATCATGTAAATGTTCTCTGTACAAAACCATAACATCCCTGAATGTTGTAACTTATGAGTAGATGTAATGATGGCTGGAGCACAACCAGAGTCCAAACATAATTTGGCACTAATAACAAATCAGCCTGGGCATGATACATGGTAGATCATAATATTCTCCTTCATCATCTTCACTATGCAATTAGACTTTCTAGCATTGCTTTCGAGTGGTTCAAGTCCTATCTTACAGACAGGACTGAGTATGTGGCCTTGGGGGATGCTAAATCTCATACCCACACTGTCACCTGTGGAGTCCCACAGGGATCAGTCCTTGGGCCGACCCTCTTTAATATCTATATACTACCCCTGGGTCACATCATCCGCAAGGATGGAGTTTCATTCCATTGCTATGCCGATGATACGCAGCTCTATGTGAGACTGGATTCGACTTCTCATACACCTCCATCAACTTTTTCCTCTTGCTTGGATGAGATTGAGGCCTGGATGTCCAAGAACTTCCTCAACCTGAACAGCACCAAAACTGAAGCTCTTTTAATTGGCACCCCCCATCAACTTCATTCCTCTGTAAATTGTATTTCCTTTTCTGACCGTACCATTACCCTCTACCCTTCTGTTACAAATCTGGGTGTCAAGTTAGACTGCCATCTGTCATTTGATATTCATATCTATCACCTTTTTAAAATTGCATTCCTTCATCTCCGAAACATAGCCAAACTACGTCCTTACCTCTCCCTCTGTGATGCTGAAAAGCTGGTTCATACCTTTGTCTCATCCAGACTGGACTATTATAATGCACTCCTCATCGGGATACCCAACAAGAGCCTTCAAAAGCTCCAACAAATTCAAAATAGTGCTGCAAGAATCCTGATGAGGGTGCGGAAATATGAACACATTTCACCAATCCTTTGGTCACTTCATTGGCTCCCTATCCATCTCCGTATTGAATACAAACTCTGTTTGTTTACTCACCAGTGTATCCATGGAAATGCTCCACAATATCTCAAAGAACTCCTTATATTACAATCCACTACAAGAAACCTCCGTTTTACAAATGCCTACAGCCTTCGCCCCCCTGTGACCAAACTTCATACATTGGGTGACCGAGCCTTTGCAGCCGCTGCTCCATGGCTCTGGAATGCCCTACCAGACAGCCTAAGAACACAGCAGATTGTGGGCTGTTTTATAAAAGACTTTTCTATTTAGGAACACTTATTAACAAGAATGCTATAATTATTTTTGTTTTATCTGTTTTTATCTTGCCTTGCCTTTGTTTAGTCTTTTTACGTTGCACTTTGAGATTTACAGCTAATGTAAAGTGCCCCTATAAATAAAATGCATTATTATTATTATTATGATACAACACTTACAGCACATGTAAACAGCATGAGCAGGGAAAGTCATGACAGTGGCTCTATTTATCAAGCATTTCAGAATAGGAAAAAGGTCCAAACTGTCTCAAAATCCTCATAGCGTCACAAATAGGGTCCTACTTTCAGGAGTGGGAGTAAAAGATTCTATAAATTTCCCTAATTTAGGAAACTACTCCAAATTTAGGAGAGCTTTTGATATGATCTCCTAGAAGATGGCATTCAGGCAGAGATCAGCTCACACATCCCATGAAAGGCTGAATGTTTTGGACCACTCAATAACAATGATCTCGTAAAAAGTTACTGATTTGACAGAGATGAAATAATGATCTGTACAAATCTTGTATGTTTCATGATCGCTCCATTTACACAGAGAAGCTATGTGCTCTCTGCCGAAATGAAAGTGTTTTGTAACATTACGAGTAAAATGCAGCCTCGTAGTAGTAATGATTTGAGTATGTCACAACCAAATATTTCTTGAATTTTGCACCAAACTTTGAATGCCCTTATAATGCATGAGGTAATACGCAGGTTTATACATTTCCACACCACACCACGTCAGTTTGTGTTTTAGTCTTAAGGTAAAGAATGTGATTCCAAACACAAGTTTGGAAGAAATTACAGTATTTTGGTAAGCTATACTGTTGTGATGTGAAATTTTGTATATAAGTTGATAAATATTTTGTATGTGTTTAATGGTATTAGTGATAGGAAAATTGATTTTATTGCATTAAGTGAAACGTGGCTTAGCTCTGATGGTGTGGCTGTTTTAATCGAACCTGCTCCTCCAAATTACAGCTTTGCTCATGTGGATCGCCAAGGTAAGAAAGGTGGCGGTTTAGCAAACATTTACTCAAGCCAGTTAAAGTGTAAAGATGTCAATTTTGGTAAATTCAAGTCCTTTGAGTATCTTGCCGTTGTTATTCATGAAGTTTCTCAGTTTCTAGTAATATCCATGTATATACCTCCTAAATACAATGCGTCTTTTTTTGAGGAATTCTCAGATTTGGTATGAATTATAATTACGAACTATGACACGTTCCTAATAGTTGGTGACTTTAACTTTCATATCGATAATCAGTGTGACCCGAAAGTAAAAGAATTTATGAACCTCCTGGACTCCTTTGATTTGAGACAGCACATTAGTCAGCCTACACATAAAGCAGGTCATACGTTATACTTAGTAATTACTAAAGGACTAAAAGTTGATGTAAAGCAGATCGTTGATATTGGTCTATCTGACTATTTTCTTTTATTATTTAATATAGAAATAATTATAGAAAATATTCCCAAGAAGCATATTGTTTGAAGCAGCAGCTTCAAAATTTACAAACATTCTAACAACAACAACAACAACATTTATTTATATAGCACATTTTCATACAAAAAGTAGCTCAAAGTGCTTTACATAATGGAGAGAAGAAAAATAAAAGACAAAATAAGAAATTAAAATAAGACAGCATTAATTAACATAGAAAGGAGTAAGGTCCGATGGCCAGGGTGGACAGAAAAAACAAAAAAAAACTCCAGAAGGCTGGAGAAAAAAATAAAATCTGTAGGGGTTCCAGGCCACGAGACCGCCCAGTCCCCTTTGGGCATTCTACTTAACATAAATGAAATAGTCCTCTTTGTAGTTCATACAGATTTCTGGCTTTTAATCCATCCATCATTGATGGAACATCATGGTGCTTTGGGTAGATGGTGGTGGCACACGCCACCACCAACAGGACACCGGAAAAGGAAACAGAAGAGAGAGTAGGGGTTAGTACAGATTTTGAATGGATAGTTATTATAATGAATTAGATATACAGAGTATCAGGATTAAATTACAGTGAAGTTATGAGAAGGCCATGTTAAAATAATGTGTTTTCAGTAGTTTTTTAAAGTGCTCCACTGTATTAGCCTGGCGAATTCCTACTGGCAGGCTATTCCAGATTTTAGGTGCATAACAGCAGAAGGCCGCCTCACCACTTCTTTTAAGTTTTGCTCTTGGAATTCTAAGGAGACACTCAGTTGAGGATCTGAGGTTACGATTTGGAATATAAGGTGTCAGACATTCCGATATATAAGCCGGGGCGAGATTATTTAAAGCTTTATAAACCATAAGCAGAATTTTAAAGTCAATTCTGAATGACACAGGTAACCAGTGTAGTGACATCAAAACTGGAGAAATGTGTTCGGATTTTCTTTTCCTGGTAAGGATTCTAGCAGCTGCATTCTGCACTAGTTGCAAACGATTGATGTCTTTTTTGGGTAGTCCTGAGAGGAGTGCGTTACAGTAATCTAGCCGACTGAAAACAAACGCATGAACTAATTTCTCTGCATCTTTCGATGATATAAGAGGTCTAACTTTTGCTATGTTTCTTAGGTGAAAAAATGCTGTCCTAGTGATCTGATTAATATGCGATTTAAAATTCAGATTACAATCAACGGTTACCCCTAAGCTTTTTACCTCCGATTTGACTTTTAATCCTAATGCATCCAGTTTATTTCTAATAGCCTCATTGTATCCATTATTGCCAATCACTAAGATTTCGGTTTTTTCTTTATTTAATTTGAGAAAGTTACTATTCATCCATTCTGAGATACAAGTTAGACATTGTGTTAGCGAATCAAGAGATTTGGGGTCATCAGGTGCTATTGATAAATACAGCTGTGTGTCATCAGCATAGCTGTGGTAGCTCTCGTTGTGCCCTGAGATAATCTGACCTAATGGAAGCATGTAGATTGAGAAGAGCAGTGGACCCAGGATAGAGCCTTGTGGAACACCATATAGAATATCATGTGTCTTTGAGTTATAATTACCACAACTAACAAAGAATTTTCTCCCTGCCAGGTAGGATTCAAACCAATTTAAGACACTGCCAGAGAGGCCCACCCATTGACTAAGGCGATTCTTAAGAATATTATGATCAATGGTGTCAAATGCGGCACTCAGATCTAAGAGGATGAGAACAGATAAATGGCCTCTGTTTGCATTTACCCGCAAGTCATTTACTACTTTAACGAGTGCAGTTTCTGTGCTGTGATTTGTTCTAAAACCTGACTGAAATTTATCAAGAATAGCATGTTTATTGAGGTGCTCATTTAACTGTATAATGACTGCCTTCTCTAGAATTTTACTTAAGAAAGGCAGGTTAGAGATGGGTCTATAATTTTCAAGAGCAGAGGGATCGAGATTATTTTTCTTAAGTAGGGGTTTAACTACCGCAGTCTTAAGACAGTCTGGGAAGACCCCCGTATCTAATGACGAGTTTACTATGTCAAGAACATTATCACTAAGCACGCCCGATACTTCTTTGAAAAAATTTGTTGGTATTGGGTCAAGGGCACAGGTGGAGGGTTTCATTTGAGAAATTATTTTATGTAAATCAGGTAAATCTATCCTAGTGAAAGACTTTAATTTGTTTATTATGGGGTACTGGGGTTTAGGAGGATCCTTAGTGTTGGGGAGATATACTATGTTATTTCTAATATCATTAATTTTTTGATTGAAAAATACAGCGATAGCCTCACAGGTTTTACTGGAAGTACTTAGGAGGCATTCCTTTGAGTTACCTGGGTTTAACAGATGATCAATTGTTGACAATAAGACTCTGGGATTACTAGCATTGTTATTTATAATCTTAGAGAAATAGCAGCGCCTCTCAAGACGGACTGTGTTATTGTATTCTGTTATTTTAACTTTTAATATTTCATAGTCAATAGTTAGTTTAGTTTTCCTCCATTTACGCTCAGCTCTACGGCATGTTCTCTTTAAATCAGACACTCTTTGGGTCTTCCATGGTATAACAATGCTAGAAGATTTTTTAACTGTCTTTTCAGGTGCAACTAAGTCAACAGCAGCCCTCACTTTAGTATTAAATCTTTCCACCTTACTATTTACATTCTCCTCGCTATTATAGTTGGCACTATAAACGGACTGATTGGTTAGAATGTTTGAAAGTTTTAAAGCTGCTGATGAGTCAAAGAAGCGTTTTTTAACAATATGCTTCTCATGAGTGTTTTCTATCATTATTTCTATATTAACTAGTAGAAGAAAATGGTCTGATAGACCCGTATCAATGACCTGCTTTATATCAACTTTTAGTCCTTTAGTAATTACTAAGTCTAACGTATGACCTGCTTTATGTGTAGGCTGATTAACGAGCTGTCTCAAATCAAAAGAGTCCAGGAGGTTCATAAATTCTTTTACTTTCTGGTCACATTGATTATTTATATGAAAATTAAAGTCGCCGACTATTAAGAGTGTGTCATAGTTCATAATTAAGATTGACGTCAAGTCAGAGAATTCCTCAAAGAAAGACGCGTTGAATTTTGGAGGTCTATACACGGATAATACTAAAACGTGAGAATCTCCCTGAATAATAATGGCGAGATACTCAAAAGACTTGAATTTACCAAAACTGATATTTTTACATTTTAACCTGCTTGAGTAAATGTTTGCTAGTCCTCCACCCCTCTTTCCTTGGCGATCAGCACGAGTAAAACTGTAATCCGGAGGCGCAGATTCGATTAAAACAGCTGCGCCATCTGAGCTAAGCCACGTTTCACTTAGTGCAATAAAATCTATTTTTTTATCACTAATAAGATCGTTGATAAAAAAACGTCTTGTTAGTTAAAGCTCTAACATTTAATAGAGCCATATTCAATGTTTCGGAGGAGCAGAGATGAATACTATGTGCGTTATTGATATATGGAACAGGAATTAAGT
This sequence comes from Erpetoichthys calabaricus, assembly GCF_900747795.2. Lineage (NCBI taxonomy): Eukaryota > Metazoa > Chordata > Cladistia > Polypteriformes > Polypteridae > Erpetoichthys > Erpetoichthys calabaricus. The sequence goes on from NC_041406.2 coordinate 126,222,278, forward strand.
TATTTTTATTAGCGCCGCTCTGCGTGTATTTTTTGTTTAATCTATGATATGTTTAATCTATGTCTAAGCAACCAGTCCATTTATAGTGCTTACTACAATAGTGAGAATAATGTAAATAGTAAGGTGGAAAATTTTAATACTAAAGTGAGAGCTGCTGCTGACATAGTCACACCTGAAAGACAGTTAAAAAAATCTTCTAGCATTGTTATACCATGAAAGACGCAAAGAGTGTCTGATTTGAAGGGAACATGCCGGAGAGCTGAGCGTAAATGGAGAAAAACTAAACTAACTATCCACTATGAGATATTGAAGGTTAAAATAACAGAATACAACAAGATAGTCCATCTTGAGAGGCAGTGTTATTTCTCTAGAATTATAAATAACAATGCTAGTAATCCCAGAGTCTTATTCTCTACGATTGATCGTGTGCTAAATCCAAGTCACTCAATGGAATGCTTCCAAAATACTTCCAGTGAAACTTGTGAGTCTATTGCTGTATTTTTTAATCAAACAATGAATGATATTAGAAACAATATAGTACATCTCCCCAATACTGATCCTCTTAAGCCCCAGTACTCCATTATAAACAAATTAAATTCTTTCACCAGGAGAGATTTACCTGATTTATATAAAATAATTTCTCAACTGAGACCCTCCATCTGCATCTTTGACCCAATGCCAACAAGTTTTTCAAAGAAGTATCTGGCATGCTAATTGACAGTATTCTTGACATAGTAAACTTATCATTAGATACGGGGGTCTTCCTAGACTGTCTTAAGACTGCTGTAGTTAAACCCCTACTCAAGAAAAATAATCTTGACTCCTGTGCTTTTGAAAATATTAGACCTATCTCTACTTGCCTTTCTTCAGTAAAATTCTAGAGAAGGCAGTCATTATGCAGCTTAATGAGCACCTCAATAAACATGCTATTCTTTATTAGTTTCAGTCGGGTTTCAGAACAAATCACAGTACAGAAACTGCACTCGTTAAAGTAGTAAATGACTTGCGGGTAAATGCAGACTGAGGCCATTTATCTGTTCTCATCCTCTTAGATCTGAGTGCCGCATTTGATACCATTGATCACAATATTCTTAGAAATTGCCTTAGTCGGATGATAAATTGGACTGGACTGCCAATACTGATGCTCTGTGCAAGAGAGGACAGAGCCGACTATACTTCCTTAGAAGGCTGGCGCCCTTCAACATCTGCAATAAGATGCTGCAGATGTTCTATCAGATGGTTGTGGCGAGCGCCCTCTTCTACGCAGTGGTGTGCTGGGGAGGCAGCATAAAGAAGAAGGACGCCTCACGCCTGGACAAACTGGTGAGAAAGGCAGGCTCTATTGTAGGCATGGAGCTGGACAGTTTGACATCTGTGGCAGAGCGACGGGCACTGAGCAGGCTCCTGTCAATCATGGAGAATCCACTACATCCACTAAACAGTGTCATCTCCAGACATAGGAGCAGCTTCAGCGACGGACTGCTGTCAATGTTCTGCTCCACTGACAGACTGAGGAGATTGTTCCTCCCCCACACTATGCGACTCTTAAATTCCACCCGGATGGGGGGAAAACGTTAACATTATACAAAGTTATTGTCTGTTTTACCTGCATTTTTATTACTCTAATTTAATATTGTTTCTTTATCAGTATGCTGCTGCTGGAGAATGTGAATTTCCCCTTGGGATTAATAAAGTATTTATCTATCTATCTATCTATCTATCTATCTATCTATCTATCTATCTATCTATCTATCTATCTATCTATCTATCTATCTATCTATCTATCTATCTATCTATCTATCTAGTCAGTGGGTTGGCCTCTCTGGCAGTGTCTTAAATTGGTTTGAATCCTACCTGGCAGGTAGAAAATTCTTTGTTAGTTGTGGTGATTATACTTCAATGACACATGATGTTCTATACGGTGTTCCACAAGGCTCTATCCTGTATCCACTGCTCTTTTTGCTTTACATGCTTCCGTTAGGTCAGATTATCTCGGGGCATAACGTGAGCTACCACAGCTATGCCGATGACGCAGCTGTATTTATCAATAGCACCTGACGACCCCGACTCTGTTGATTCATTGACACAATGTCTTACTTGTGTTTCTGAATAGATGAGTAGTAATTTTCTCAAACTAAATAAAGAGAAAACAGAAATTTTAGTGATTGGCAGTAATGGATATAATGAGGTTATTAGAAATAAACTTGATGCATTAGGATTAAAAGGAGGTAAAAAATTTAGGAGTAACTGTTGACTGTGACATTAATTTTGAATCACATACTAATCAGATCACTAGGACAGCATTTTTTCACTTAAGAAATATAGTAAAAGTTAGACCTCTTATATCATTGAAAGATGCTGAGAAATTAGTTCATGCTTTTGTTTTCAGTCAACTAGATTACTATAATGCACTCCTCTCAGGACTACCCAAAGAAGACATCAATCGATTGCAACTAGTGCAGAATGCAGCTACTAGAATCTTAACTAGGAAAAGAAAATCCAAGTACATTTCTCCAGTTTTGATGTCACTACACTGATTACCTGTGTCATTCAGAATTGACTTTAAAATACTGCTTATGGTTTATAAAGCCTTAAGTAATCTCGCTCCATCTTATATTTCAGAATGTCTGACACCTTACACTCCAAATTGCAACCTTAGATCTTCAAATGAGTGTCTGCTTAGAATTCCAAGAGCTAAACTTAAAAGAAGTGGTGTGGCGGCCTTCTGTTGTTATGCACCTAAAATCTGGAATAGCTTGCCAATAGGAATTCGCCAGGCTAATACATTGGGGCACTTTAAAACACTGTTGAAAACACATTACTTTAACATGGCTTTCTCATAACTTCATTTTAGTTTAATCCTGACGGTCTGTATATTCTATTAATTATCATTATTGTTCATGGTGGCTCCAAAATCTGTACTAACCCCTACTCTCTCTTCTGTTCTTTTTCTGGTTTTCTGTTGTGGCGATCTGTGCCATCACCACCTGATCAAAGCACCGTGATGTCCCTCCACTGATGGATTAAAGACCAGAAGTCCACGTGACCGTCATCATTAAGTCCTTCCATGAGAACCCTGAATGCAATGAGGACTAATTGGGGTCATTTATGTTAGGTAGAATGCCTAGAAGGGGCTGGGCGGTCTCATGGCCTGGAACACCTGCAGATTTTATTTTTTCTCTAGCCATCTGGAGTTTTTTTTTTGTTTTTTATGTCCTCCCTGGCCATTGGACCTTACTTTTATTCTATGTTAATTAGTGTTCTCTTATTTTAATTCTTATTTTGTCTTTTTTTTCCCTCTTTCTTCATCATGTAAAGCACTTTGAGCTACATTATTTGTATGAAAATGTGCTATATAAATAAAACTTGTAACACTAATATCTATCATTGATAAGAACAACAATGGTTAGATGGTTAAGAACCCCTTCCCCCCTTTTAAGAACCAGTCCTTTGTAATTTTTACGACAGGGTTGGGGGAAGTTTCTCAAACAAGTATGGCAAATGTTTCTCTGCTGGACTCTCTCAATCAACCCACACAGGAAAGCCAGGCTGCCCAACTGGCAAGCTTCCCAGGAGCAGGTGTGAAGGTGTTCTCTGCCCCATTGGTCTGAAGTATGGCTGTTTGGAATTCGCTTGTATCAGAAGCCTTTCAGTATCACGACGTTCTATTGGCTGCAAGGGTTGGACAGAAAACCTATAAATTTGCTTGCTTTACCTCGCTCTCTTTCTCTCTTACCAAACTGATGAAAGACCATCTCACACCATGAACTGAAAAGGACAACACAATGAAGAACACAGCTCGGCAGCCATATTGAGGCAGGCATGCGGGCTGTTCTGAAGAAAGCTGACCACAAAATGATGCCTTAACTAAGACATTTTAAGTAACTAACTAAGTCTGTGTGCTGCCTGAAACTACATATCACCATTTGTCAGGTTGTATGGTTGCCAATATTCAAATGTACTTTGCATATTGTTATTATTTATGAAAATTATCAATAATACATGATTTAAATTGTAACTTAACTCCTGCTTGTCTTTTACTACACCTAATTCCCTGAAGTTATAAATGTAGAAGGGAAGGTGGGGAGAAGTTATATGGTACAATACATTATAAACAGTGGTAAGTCTGTGTGATTTGAGGCATTCTGACAAAGGCTACATATTGTGACGTCCCATCAAATAAACACACTCAGGAGCCGCTTGTCCAGGGGAGTCTTCCAAATACCGACTGGCTTTTTATTGAATATGCCACGATATGAACGGTGCCCTACCGCCGCCCGTTGTCTGGGTCACGGGGACACCTTCAAAATAACAAAGATAATTCACCTTCATCCTATCTACCTCTTTAACTGTTCATTCCCTTCACCACTTGGTGCTGTCTTCCTTTCGCTCCAGCCACAACTACCACTTCCGGCCACCACCTCCCCTTTTCTTCACACGCCGTTAATTAACCCGGATCCCTGTCACTCAATTCTCTCTCTCTCTAGGGAGGTGCCCCAAGCCCTTACAAAAAGTGTTCCCCCAAGACTTTACCCCAACACTGCTTCCACTCCCTACATCCCATGCAATGGCAAGACACGTCACAATATTAATAATACAAAATATTTACCAAGACAAAACATATACACAACTAAATTTCAGTACCTTTTTCTATAGTTTAACATGGGAAATTTAGATTATGTGTAGAGCATTCCACATTGGACCATACATTCCATATTAGATAAAAGGATCAAGAATGACACATAAGAATTATTCTTGTTGATATATAATTTTCTGAGTTCTGTCTTGTTTGGGATTCCTATGATTGCCCTCTTTTGTGCTATCTGCTCTCAAAAAAAACAAAAACAAAAAAAAACCCAACTGATTTGATACACAGAATCATCACAAATCTTCTCAGTTCCTTTTTAAATATTCGGGCTGGGTGTTCCTGAGTGCACCCAACTTCATAAGAGGCACTTTGGCTTTGTATGTGGACAGCAAGATTTAGCCTTACCTGTGTGGACTTCCAGCTTATAGCCTAACTAGAACAATTATCTAATGTGAGAGGTACTATATTCCACCAACTGCCATTTTTAAATTATGTATAAGCTCACAATGGCTTGATTAATCTATCCATTTTTGTAACCCACTTACCCATTACAGGGTTACAAGGGAGCTGGAGCCTATCCCAGAAAGCATAGGGCGCAAGGCAAGAACAATCCCCAGACCGCACACCAGTCTACCATGGTGTGAAAACATACACACACTCACACTCACTAGAACCAATTTAACTACACCAATTTATCTGACCTTTCTGTCCTTGGAGTGTGGAAGGAAACTGGAACAACTGGCGGAAACTCCATCTGGACACGGGAAGAACATGCAAACTTCATGCAGGGAACATATGAAGACCCAGGTATCTTTTTTTCAAGGTAGCATCATAATTTCCACTGTGCTGCTGGCCTCATTAATACGTTTGAAAATCCACTTTGCTCTCTTGACTTATAATTTTCAATTTTTTTATAACTGTGGTGACCATTTACAGAATCTCTGCACCCTCACCACGAAAAGAGTCTGCATGCAAACCTACAGTCATGCAACTGACTTGTTGCTTGCAGTCAGATTTTTTTGGTGCTGATACATCTTTGAACACTCCAGTATTAATTTGAAAATGTGGTAAAGGTCAATTTATATAATAAAATAAAAATTTACTTAAGTGTTAGGAGGAAGTATGTTAAGAATATATTCTATATAAAATATGTATTTACAGCAGGGCTGTTCTTTTAAGAGAAAATATTTTATCTACTATGCTATACTTCTGTCTGTGATTTGTATCAAAAAACTAGGGCACATAATGAAAAAAAAAATTGACAGCTTTTTTGAGTGTATGAGCCGGAGATCAATTGAATAAAGGTTGCAAAAGAGCAGACTCAATATCTAAGATGGAGAACATTACACAGAGAGAGTGCATTAGACTAGCACACCCATTTCAGTTGCTTCTAATAGTAGCTTGCTCAGTCCTTTATAGATTGTTTGATAGCACACTGTAGTCATCAGTTATGTAAAGGGATTGTAGCAGTGGAATCAGTAACCTTGGAGAGCTGAATATGCAGAAAAAAAAAACTATGTAAAAAAAGTAGATACAGACTCTTCTGGATGACTGAAAAATACATCCCACGTGTCACATCTGTATTTATGTGTGACGTAACTAGATCTGGCCTGCATCGCTTGACATGATTAGTAAAACTTTAAGTGGAATAAGTAAAGGATGTTGAAAATTAGTGTAATTTCTATTCATAGCTTTGTAGTGCATGAATCAAAGATCAAACAATTGATCTGTCTTGTGCCATTCAATCCTGATATAAGTAAGCAGGATTTGGAAATCACTTTCTGTTCACATAAACAAACACTGGTTATTTTTTGCCAGTTTCTCATGCCTGCAAGACATTAAAATGGTACTTGATAACTGGAATGACTAAATCACACAAGACATTTTGCTTATGGACAACTGTTATATGTCTCCTGTAATCTGTTACAGAAAAAATAAAGTCTATCAGTGATATGTTCACGACACACAAATTCAAGGCTGGTTGACCATAATCTAGCATATTAGAGTCTTTTGAAATACAGGTTGCTTTGATGTGCCTAATGAATTATGTTTTAGCATTAGGAGTTTAATACTGTTGTAGCGGTCCGGTGCCGCTAAGATTCACACAGTCGATGAGACTGTGGTTTATTTATTTATTTTTTGGTGGAGATTCTAGGGATGCACCCAGCTTTGGCCCGACCTGTCCACACCCACAAGCAGAGACACAAAACCAACAAATGAATAAATAATATATTAAATGAAAACACAATACACAACAACAACAATCAGACAAACCTCCCCTTTCCCCTATGGCGATACAGTTGTAACATAACAATGAACCACAACAATAAACACTCATGACAATGTCCTTATACAGTCCAATACAACAAAAGCAGATGAAATGGTTTGGTGTTAAGATGACAATCCCAAGAACAACTTCCGAAGAAAATGAGATAAACAGTCCTACCGATAGTCCTGAGCGGTGAGGGGTGAGATTTCCAGGAGTGCTCCTTTTGAAGACGCACGACGATTAAAACACCACTATATACATGACAGGCAGGCACGAGACAGTACATTCATCCTAATGGGAAACGATCCAGGGCATAATTGACTTTTTAGACGGCACGTTGGACAGGATACACAAAAACACCGATCTGCTGTTGCTCCACCAGGCCCCCCTTTTCAACTTTCCTGCCGGCCTATTTTGTCCCCAGCAGCCCCTGCTTCAGTTTCAGTCATCCTATATGGGTAATCCCCCTTGGGCAGCTGGGATATGGAGTTCTTCCTACAGTAGCACTGCTACACTGTAAACTTCCAATTACTGTAGTACTTTCTAGCAGAGTAATATACAGTAGGTGTGCTTTTCAGCAGTCTTTATTGTGGATTGTCATAAACCTGCACTATGGAATATTTTTGACAGATATACTTTCAAATTAAAAGTGAAAATACATACTTGAATATCATATTTAAGATTTATTAAATAATGTATTATACAGTATTATAAATGCTATCATACTTTTAGAGCAGTTCTTCAGGAATGAACTATTCAAAATGTAGGTTACCATGCTGTGCTACAGGCTTCTTGTTTCAATTGATTATTGTTTCTGCAATACTAATTTCTCATTTTTTAATAACCTGTAGCTTCCAAGCTTCTCATAGTATCTATGAACTTATTTTTATTTGATTTGTAGTGTTATTTGAATGTGCTTTAGCGATACAGTTCTTATTAAGGAAGGAAGAAAGGCTTTATTATTGCACCAGTACAATGAAATTGCAAAAGCTACATCTGTAAATGTTGCAAGTATTAATATAAAAAGCACACATCCTATGAGAAATAAATGGTCACAAAAATAAGTAAGGCATGGAAATTATGATCCCCTTAAGCAATCGCCGTACATACAGAGGGAAACAAAAATTCTAATAGTTTTTAGAATTTAAAATTCTGGAGGATAAAAGTTATCTGCAGATCTTTTTGTTCTTCTTTTAATGCGCTTGTAAAGGCTGCTAGAAGAGTACTAGTGTGAACAGTAAGTGTCCAGGAAGGGAAGGGTCTGATTTTCCTAGCTCTGCGGAGACACTGGTCAATGGAGATATCTTCCAGGAATGGCAGAAAAGGGCCAATGATTTCCTCCGCCATGGATATTACCCTCTGCAGAGCTTTCCTTTCAGAGTTTTTCCTTTTAGCATTCTTTTTAAAATGCCTTGTGATTGTAAATACATTGACACATGCATTATAGAAAAAAGATTAACTGATTGATATCTCCAGTCTCCCTTATTCTAATCTATTATATGAAACATTATAAAACCTTAATTAAACTGATGGACCAACTGTGTTCCAGTAAATACCAGAATACATTTTGTGGGTACCATAACTTTCCTCCATATGGACACTTTTGAAACTTTCTTATACAAATCACGGAATAAAGAATAATTTTGAAAAAGACTGAAATGGAAGCTGCAGTTATTTGTCTGCTGCACAAGGCATATTGCCATCCGGATAAAGCTGGCAGCACTGTGAGGATTAAGCATTTTGATTTGTCGAGCACCTTCAGTACCATTCAGCCATCCCTGCAAGGGGTAAAATTAAAGATATACAGGTGGATAAATGTATGTTGTCCTGGATAATGGACTATCTGTCAGACAGGCTACAGTTTGAGAGACTCAAAGACTGTGTCTCTGTGGGCAATACTGATGCACCACTAGGAACACTTATTTCACCTTTAATGTTCTATGACACTATGACTGTCACTGAATAGGTAACCAACTGAGTATTCAATGTAAGTGTGTCAGGAAATGTGATCCCTACAGCAATACACATTTATAATTCAAATGTGTAACTTCTGAAAATTTCAGCTTTTGTGTGTTTGATGAGGTTGTGGTTGTTGTTTGTTATAATATTTCTTGAGCTTCTGTAAAAAGCTTAATTTTTCCAAATAAAGTACTATCTATCTATCTTTCTATCTATTGTGATGGATGGCCGGGTCCTATGCCCAGCTGGGACACCACTGCTGCATATGGGCTTCTCAGTACCTCCCCCGGGATGCTTGATGGCAGCCTCCCTGGGTGACGATGGTGCCTCAGTTTCCCACAGGGCTCCATGGGAGATGGAGTTCTCCATAACCCTGTGGGGATCTGGGGTGGCTGCCAGGGGGTGCTGCATGGATCCCGGAGCCAACCTGGACACCTCTACAGCCACGCCCGGAAGTGCAATTAGCAACAGGTGATCAAGCACCTGGAGCACTTCCCGGTGGGCTATAAAAAGGGCCAGCATCCACCACTTAGGAGCCAGAATTGGGAGGAAGAGGACGAGGTTGCCTGGGAGGAGTGGTGGTGCCAAGGTGGAGGATTGTGTGTTGTGGGTTCAGTGCTTTTGGGATTGTGTTGTGGCTGGGGGGTTCACGGGGAAGACGTGCCCTACAGCTGAAGAAAATAAAAGTCTTGTTTGGATTTTACACGTGCCTCTGTGTCAGTCTGTGCCGGGTCGGCCGCAATATAGCGTCTTTCTCACACTATCTATCTGTCACTATTTTGAAAGAATTGTGCCATAAATGGCAATTTTATAAAGAGCTAACTCTCCTAGACTACACAAATGTTATGACATAAAGCACCATTAACTAGGGCTGCTACTAATGATTTTTTTGGTAGTCGACTAATCGTTCAATTTTCTTTTTGATTGGTCAATTAATCATGATTATTTCATGCCTGACTATTTTGATGCCTGTGACCTGTGGTTGCACATCCTATTCTGGGCTCCAGTGCATGTCTTACCTCATCTGCTCACGTCTGTCCACCTGTGAATGTCACCCTGATGTCTCTGCATTAACACGATTAAAGTTAATAATCATCAAATTAAAATAACAACCAGTGAAACATATTAATTTGAAAATAATTAGATGCTTTATATTAGTGTGACCATCACAATAAAAAGAAATACATTAGACAATACAAACTAAAGTGCACATAGTCTTTAAACAAAAAAAAAGTGCATTTAACTTAACCAAAAATGGCCACTGGTGTGTCTTAAAGTCCAAAAGTTTAAATAACGCTTCAATTCAAATAAAATAAAACAATAATGTAAAGTTTATAAGAGATTCAGTTCATATATTCCTGACTGCAGTGCAGGAACATGAGCATTTCGATATGCTCTGGTGTGAGGCTGGCTCTCTTCTTTGAGACAATGTTCCCAGCTGCTGAGAAGAGATGCTCAGAGGGAGTAGAGGTAGCAGGAATACACAAGAATGATTTTGCAGACAGAGAAAAATGTTTTAATCATCACACTCTGAAGGAAAAGTGTTGTAGTTTATCACATCATGTACTATATTATGCCAAAATAAAAAAATAACGGACTAAAATATGTAACAAGCTAATTACTGATATATTCCAAAACACAAGTTACCTAACGTTAGTTAGAGATGGTTTAAAATTCATATGAACTCAAATATTATACGAAAAAAGAAGAAAAAAAAACTAGGACGGCTCAGCTACTCTTATTCACTCGTTTACTATAGCTCCAAATACGTTAGCAAACATAACTGAAATTATATTCACTTAACCCTTAAACCGCCAGAACTGGCTAAAGTTGTTTCTCAGTGCAATTTGCAAGCATGCTGGAGCCGAGTATATTCGGCGATGTATATTCATTGAACCCCACAACCATCTATATTTGCTTCACAGTCCAATTTGCCAGCACGCTGGAGCTGATCAGTCAAAGCCATATATTCGTTGAGCAGCCAGCTCACGACCACTGCCGACCCTGGCAGAACTGCAGCCCCACTGTCTCTGGGATTCAGCTGCTGCACTAGACGAGCCTGAAAGCATCAGCACTTACCTCTGTGTGTTTGCGTGCAGCCAGTTCAAGCGCAGTTGGCTCAGTTATCTACTGAATTTCACCAATGACTTCAGTTGCACCTTGAACATATATAATAATAGATTGTTGTAGTTTTTTTTAATAGTTTTTACAGTTCATTTGCAGTGTGTAAAATAATCAGTGTTGCAGTAATTGTGATGCTCTTTGCATGAAAAAAAATACGTGTTCCATTAAAATTTCACATTTTCTTTGTGAATTGTGACGTTTACTTAAAAAGTGCAGCTAAGAAGTATTTGGCATGCAGGGGTGCATCAACCCCCAATTATGTGTCGGTTTAAGGGTTAACTATCATTGTCGAAACTTTGATATGGACATTATAGTACAAACATCAACGTTAACATGTGACACTAACTTTACTCGCTAAAACTTACCTCTCAAGAGACGGCAGCATCACAGTTCCAGGATGCTTGTGTTTCAGATGGTCATGCATCGCGGTGGTGCTGCCGTGAAAAGAAAGCTCCACTTTGCATAATCTGCATTCAACTTTTTTTTCTTTTTCGGTGAAGTGCTCCCACACTTTAGAAAGTTTCTGTCTCCATTTTTTTCCATCTCCTTCCCAGTCCTCTATGCAACTTGCCATTGCAGCTACGTTTATTTTCCTCTACATTCTTCTTCTCCTCAGACATTCTTCTTCGTTGGAAGGACTGCGTGCAGTCTTGACAAACAATAACAAACAATAATGTCCCCAGACGTTCATGTAGTGCACTGCAGCTACAAAATCCAATGTGGTTTTTTGTGACTGGAGCCTCTATTGAAGGTTCTGTTTATGATGCGTCAACAATAAAAAATCTGCGTCAACGATTTTTTGTTGTTGATGCGTCGATTACGTCGACTAATCGTTGCAGCCCTACCATTAACACTATGAGCACTCACAGGGCACATCAGTGTTCACAGGCCTCCAGTTATGTAAATGTTATTCTAAGCATGCAGTATATTACAGTATAGAGAGTGACTTAAACAAGCACTGCTATACACTACACATTGTGTCTGAGATTGGCTGAATAGAAAAGAACGGATTGCATATTTTCCTTGAAAGTTTGCAGACTTTCTCTCATCTAGTAAGATGCATACCTTGAACAGCATATAAGACCATCATATCACAGATAACTTTAAAAAATTGAAAATTAAGCTAGATATATAGAAATACAGGAGACAAACACCTGTATTACAATAAATACAAACACATCATTTATAATCATGTCTTTATTTAGGCCTGGTCTTTGTTTCAACAGCAGCTTTAGGAAGGCATGGTGCTTCATATGACCAGAAAAAGCCAGTATAACATTAACAAGGGAGATAGAGAAGTGTAAAAGCTGCAATAAAAAGGTTCATGTCAGTTTTTGATTGTCATATGTGTGTGGTTGCTTAGCAATGGTTGCCTATCCCTTCATTTTCAGTCTCTGTATTGCTGATGTCTAAAAGAAGCACAAGGGACGGAAGGTGCACCACAAAAGCAAAAGTAAGAAAAAGTTAGAAAAAGTTGTGACTTAGTGAAAAAAATCATGAAAAGTTATATAGTCAATTCTTATCTTTTTCAGTTTCTCTTGTGGATAAATGAAGAATTGCAAGTTTCAAACAAAGGAATATTGGGACACCAAACTGGCCATCCCTGTTTACTTCTTTCAAATAGCAATGAAAATACAGGTGCTCAGACAACTAAATAATAACAAAAAATTAGCCGCTGACAGGCTTAAGTCAAAGTCAATTTCAGGTTACTGGAATGCCGTCATGCTCTGATTACATAAAGATGTCTCCTTCTGCCAGCTTACAATTTACCACAGAAAAACCAGAAGGGGCAGAGTCAGGTGCCCTCTAAGGGCATCTTATCAGTTTTACTGGAGGATCAGGAGAGGACATGGTTAGCTGCAGTAATCCCCACTCACCCTAGAGAAGCCCTGAGGATGATCCACAGACACACACATGTATGACATGCCCACCACCAGCTCAGCCCCATGGGGGTGAGTAAACCTAGCAATGAGGTTGTGGGCCTGGGAGAGTGCATCGGTATTAGTATGGAGGGTCTCACAGTGATGGATGACCTCAAATTTGTAGGGCTGGAGGCTTAAATGGCAAGTGTCCAAAGTGTTGGTCTGGAGAATAAGAGGCAGGGAGAAGTTAGGGGCTATTAACACCAGAATTGATGTGAGGGCCATTTTCTAAATCAGAGAATGCAGCCTCAGTCTAGGTAGTCCATACCACTTCATTGGGTGCCTTCGTTTTTTTGTCATTTCAGTATAAGGCGTGGCTCACTTGGAGAAATGAGGGGCAGAGCAGTAATAATACCCCACTAAACCAATGAAAGCCTGTACCTGCCTTTTTGTTTGAAACCAGGGCTGCAACTTTGGACCACTGTAGTTTGATGGATCCTCCACACATCACATAGCCAAGGTATTTAGCCTTGATTAACCCGAAACAACATTTAATTGGGGTTAATCTGGAGACTGGCATTGGGAAGGGCATAGAGAACGTTCAATTCATGCTGCAGATGTTCATCCCAGGTGCTAGAGTATATAACAACATCATCTAGATAGGCAGCACTATAGGCCTTATGGAACTGGAGCACTGTCTTCCCAAGATGCTGGAAGGTCACTGGGACTCTGTGCAGCCCAAATGCCACTAGTGGTGGTAAATGAAGTGTTTTCCTTCACTGCATCCATCAGGGGAATCTGCCAGTAGCCTTTGGTCATGTCACGGGTGGACAGGAACCAAGCAGTTCCCAAGCATTCTTGGATGTTGTCCCCTCTTGGCATGGGAAGCCAGCAGAAGTCATTACAAAAATACCAGCTGCCTTCTGGATTGGGGACCAGTAAAACTGGACTGGACCAGGGGCTGTAACTGGCCTCGATGATGGCGAGATCCAACTTGCCTCAACAACATGCCACAACAACACTTTTGAATTTGGAAGGATCAAAAAAACGTGCAAGACTGCTGTTTATAGACTTTTTATCAGCTTTTAACGCAATCCAGCCCCTCAGAAGCTGATTGATCTCCAGTTCCACTTTGGCCTGCTTGGCTTCCGGGAGGTGATATGGTTGTTCTCAGACTATGACCCTTGGCTCAATCACAATGTCGTGTGCAATCAGTACCACACAGCCCTGCTTTGGGACGAGTACATGGGCCATTGAGGAATGTAGTTCCTTCTTTCAAGCGGGTGTGATGGTCTCTCCGAAAATTTAACTGTTCGGCATCTGCGTAATGTGCTGTCTTAGCGGTGTCTTCCTGATTGTGCCAAGGTTTTAACACGTTCTCGCAGGGGCTGGTTTGGCTGGTACACTAAATAATCAACCAGGCCCTTTCTCTCTTATTTCGCAAAGAGCCCCTGCCTGTGTGCCAGTACCTTGGAATTGGACGTGGGGACTAGTACCATAACCACATCACCAGAACAAAACTCACAAAGGCAGGAGCCACTGTTATATAGATGCATGAGCACTCAAGGTGTTCTTTTACAAGGGGTCTAAGCCGTAAGAAACAGTTGCGTAAGTAAGTGATGTATTAAATGATATTGCGGGTTGAAGGCATTGCTTGCTTCTCCCATTCCTCTCAAATTAGGTTGAAAAGACCCCATGGCTGTCTCATGTATAAAAGCTTGAATGGGGAAAACTTGTGGAGGCCAGCAGAACTTCCCAGAAAGCAAAGAGCAAAAGGGGAAGCAGCTGGGCCCAGCCTTTCCTGTCTGTGCATAGTACCTTTCTGAGCATCTGCTTGAGCGTCTGGTTGAACCTTTCAACTAAGCCATCCATCTGGGGTTGACAGACAGATGTCTTGAGATGGGTGATAAGCAACAGCCTGTTGTTTTCCCTGAAGGTAATCGAGGCGAAGGGCATCCCCTGGTTAGTGAGGACTGTTTTTGAAGATGCCATGCGTGTAAAGACCCCTACCAGTTCCCAGTAATAGTTTTTGAGTTAGCCACCCATAGGGATATGGCTGCACCTGGACACCAGGTGGCATAATGCACAAGGTCAAAGATATATTTAAGATCCCTTGATGACAGTTCGAGTGGGCTAACAATGTTGACACCAACATGCTCGAAAGATACATCAATAATCGACAAGAGGCACACAATCCCGCCAAGGGTTTTAAGACAATTGACACTTCATGCACTCCCAGCCAATAGACAAATGTTGTGATGTGCTTGAGGGTTTTTTCTGCTCCCAGGTGCACTCCGAATAGGGGTGCACATACCAAGTTACGTATCTCATGTCAGTATGGTCGTGGGATGAAGAGCTGGCCCCATGTCTCACCATATTTGAAATGTCCTTAGATTTACAGCAAGTGCAGAGGCAACTGTTATTCCATTGGCAAAAACTGGACACCCCAACGCATTAAGTGACTTTAGACCAGTGACATTAACTGCTCATATCATAAAATCCTTTGAGAAGTTAATTAAGAAACAACTACATAATTAAACTGAGGCTCCACTGGACCCTTACGAATTTACATACAGAGAAAATAGGGGTGTGGAAGATGCCACAACAAAACTTTTGAATTTGGAAGGATCAACAAAAACGTGCAAGACTGCTGTTTATAGACTTTTTATCAGCTTTTAACGCAATCCAGCCCCTCAGAAGCTGATTGATTAATTCTGTTTGGACCCTAACTTGGAGGGGTGGATTCTGGACTTTTTAACAAACAGAACACAAAGAGTGAGTGTCAATGACTGTTTCTCTGATAGCCAAAGTACATCTGTGGGCACCCCACAAGGATGTTGTTTATCTCCTCGTTTCTTTATCCTTTATACAAATGACTGCAGGAGTTTACACAAGGATATACACATCCTAAAATTTGCAGATGACTCTGCCATTATAAGTCTTCTACAAGATAAGGGAGACAGCCATGGACCTATTGACGAGTTTGTACAATAGTGTGGTCGCTCTAATTTACAACTTAATATTTCTAAGACAAAAGATAGGGTTTTAGATTTCGGGTGCTCTCCACTATCCACTGTCTCAACTTTAATTAAAGGGGGGCAGTGGAGATGGTAGAGCAATTCAAATATCTGGAAACAATCATTGATAACAAGCTAAACTTTGATCTTAACACAGCGTAGATTTGTAAAAAAAAGGGTAGTCACAACTTTTCTTTCTTAGGAAACTCAACTGTTTCAAAGTGAGACAAAACCATAATGACACTTTTGTATAAGTCCATTATAGAATCCATTGTTACATTTGCTTGTATCTGTTGGTTTGGCAACCTCAGTAATAAGAGCATAAATCATCTTAACAACATTATAAAAATCTGCAGTAAAAGTATTGGTTCACAGCAGACTTCTATCACTGAAATGTATTGCAAACAGGTTAGGAAGTGAGCCAACTCAATTCTGTCAGACAGCAGTCATCCTCTTTGCTCTAAATTCCAGCTGTTGCCAGCAGGCTGCAGATTTAGGTTTCCAAAGGTAAAGAGCCACAGATTTAAGAACTCTATTATTCCTATAGCTATAAGCATTTTAAATTCTGTTACTTGTATGGATCCTGCTAAATGTTAAATTCTGCATTATTATTTTGTGTACTGTTGACAATAATTATTATTCTTTGTATTGGTCTTGAGTATGTGTTTATGCAATAACATTGGTTGTCAACCTAAACCTAAGCCATTCCACCACTCTCATTTAAAAGAGGTGGGCAGTGAACGAAACTGAAGTTACAGGAATGCTATAGGGTCTGGCATGGCTCCCTCTAACATCAAGGGGACAGGGGTTGGTGCTGCATCATCAAGGATGTCAACATGTCACCAGCCTAGAGATTTGCCTCATCGTATTGGGTGGCAACAGCCTTACCTGCTTGTTTGCATGGAGGGGTATCTTTCCTGGATGAAGGGTTTGCATCTACAGGCTCCTCTGCTGGTCCTTGTCAGAGTTACTTTGAGGCCAGTCTTGTTCTGATACAAATGCATAGGGCCAGTTTGGCAGCACCACCATTCAGAGCCAGCATAATTGCCCTTGGACCAGGAGCCAGAAGTATGCCATGGGGTACATCCAAGGCCTCACTGAGCACACAGGTAAGACTGGGCTGTTTCCCATCATAATGTCCCAGCTGGATGTATTGGCCTGCAACACCAGTAATGTTGCTGCCGGAATCGTATAGAGTGTACACAGAGTGCTGTGTCATGCAGTGCCTAAAAAATGAAGAGTTAGATGGTTAAGTGTGGACACGTAACAGTACCTTTCTCCTTTGGTTCATCTGCATTCCATTGTGTCATCTAGCCATGGTCAGTAGGGCCACGGTGTGTCTGGGTTTGCCACAATGATAGCACCAGAGCTGGGGACTTTTGAGCTGGGGATTCACCTTCTCTGGGACTGGCATCCGGGTGCTGTGGATAGGATGCCCAACCCCTTTTCCACTTGTCAGGTTTCTTAAACTGGCTAGATCAGGGGTCGGCAACCCGCGGCTCTGGAGCCGCATGCGGCTCTTCAGCCTCCTTGTAATGGCTCCTTTTGGCCTTGACAAAAAAAAAAAAAAAAACATGAAAATGAATAACGGCAATTTCTTAATTTAATTTGTATATAATATATGTAATATATATAATGTTTATTTACTACTACTACTGTTATACACTTTAACATCTAATTTTTATTTTTTATTTATAATTTGTCAACTAAAATATGCGTCACATCTACGTCTATAGCCCTCGCCTTTACCTGCAGGTGGCTTCTGGAGTGTGCGACCCCTGCACTAACCATGAATAAATCCCAAAAATGAAAAATCCCAGAAGAGAACAGAGAGTTTAATTCTGCGTGGACAGAAGCATTTGCCTTCACCGCCAACGACGCTGGCTTACCGGTGTGCTTAATATGTGGCGATAAATTATCGAACAACAAAAAATGTAACGTTGAAAGACATTTTCGAAACAAGCACTCAGCATTCACTGAAAAATACCCAAGTGAAGATGAGCGAAAGAGAGCAATTTCGGAACTGCAACGGAAAGCTGAACAGAGCAAACATACTTTCAAAAAGTGGATCACTTCTCCACAATCAACTACAGCTGCTAGTTTTGTGGCAGCTCAAGAGATCGTAAGGAGGGGTAAGCCGTTCACAGACGGAGAATACATGAAAGAATCGTTCATAAAAATATCAGAGCATCTATTCTCTGACTTTAAATGTTTTGGCGTAGGATGTTTTGGTGTTTGAGCGCATGATGACAGTGTTTGCCAGAGATGTACAGAAAGGTACACTCTCTCACTTCCCCTCCCTGAGAGAGTTCAAAGCAGTGAACATTCACATAAATTGTGATTATTTCCACCATACAATTATTGCAATGCAAGCTGCATTTAGAGAAAGATTCAGTGAGTTCAGAAAGAAAAAAAACACTCTCTCCTTCCCTGGACATCGACCCATCCCTGCTGAACACATCCGCATTCACAGGAGTAAGTAAGCCCGATCTAGAAATTGAACTGGCCGCATAGCGGATAAAGATTTATGGGTGTCCAAGTTCAAATGCCCGACAGCGGATCTTGAAGAAGTCGCCCGTCAGAAGGCTACTCTCGCTAAAGAGCACAAATGGACTGATATTGAAAACCTCCCCAAACCCGACAAACTTGTTTTCAATACATGGAGCGCCATTCCCGAAACATATATGAACATGAAAAAATATGCATTTGGAGTCCTGTCCATCTTTGGCTCAACATACTTATGTGAGCAAGTTTTCTCAAGCATGAACTTCATAAAGTCCAAATATCTCTCCCACCTCACACATGAGCCTGCAGTCCTGTGTGAAGGTCAAAGTCACATCGTATAGCCCCGACATAGAACAACAACAACATTTATTTATATAGCACATTTTCATACAAAAAGTAGCTCAAAGTGCTAGAGATGAACTGCAGCGAACTTCAGAAACAGAAGTCACATTAAACAGGTGAGAACAATAGCATTTAATAGGCTAATATTAAAAAAAAAAAAAAAAAAACACATTTATTTCAGACCCGGAGCTGATGTAGGTTTTTTTTGTATGTTCAGGTGCTTCAGTTGATTGCTGGCTGAGAGGGAAACCTGAAGAGGATGAGAGGACACTGAAATGGAATTTTATGTTTACTTTTTTAAAGCTGCTAAGCTACAGCTAAATGTTTTATTTATATTAAAGTGGGCTAGTTTTTATTTTAATTTTATACAGGTATAGGAAGGACTCAAATAGGCCTGCAGAGTTCAGTTAAATTTATTTCAAAGTAGCCCTACACATGCACACTGCACTTCTGTTTGTTGTATTCTGTGGTTGTAACATGTAAAATCTAAAAAAAGATTAAAACTTTTAAAAGTTTATAAGCTGTGTTATGTTTTGCGGCTCCAGACTATTTTTCTTTGGAGGAAGAGGGGGCAAAATGGCTCTTTTGATAGTGAAGGTTGCAGACCCCTGGGCTAGATGATGCCATTCAATGATCTCGACCAAGCCTTCTGTGTCAGTCCTAGACTGCCTTTATCCAGGGAGACCCAGGTGGTCAAGTAGGGTGTGAAACAGGTGTCTACCGCAATCTCGACCACCTATTCTGCAGTGTGTTCCCTGTGACATAACATTCCCACAAATCAAAGGCTTGAGCCCTTGCCAGGTGCTCAGAGTTGAAGTGCTATTAACAGCATCATGATGCCAGACTGGAGGTGGTGACACTGTAGTGGGCCAAAATATCATGCTTCAGCATGGTGTAATCCACTGCCACCAGCTTCTCCAAACCATAGTTGAATCTATGAGCCTCGCCAAATAGAAAATGTGCAAGGAAATGAGCTCCTTCACGATGCAACCACCGCTGCCTACACTCCATACACTCCATACACTCGAAAATGAGCAGATATGTTTCAATATCATCCCTCACTTATTCCACCCACATAAATCACATTAAGAAACTTTCTTACTTTCACCTCCGTAACATATCCCGTGTTCGCTCCTTCCTCTCCTTCTCTAATGCTGAGAAACTTGTCCATGCTTTTATCACATCCCGCATCGATTATTGTAATTCCCTACTGGCAGGTGCCCCTTCTAATCTTATATCACAGCTCCAGCTTATTCAAAACTCAGCTGCAAGAGTCCTTACTCGAACTAGCAGCAGCGAGCACATCACACCCATCCTGCTCCGTCTTCACTGGCTCCCTGTGTCCTACAGAATCGAATATAAAATCCTACTAATAACCTACAAAGCTTTAAATAACCTTGCACCAAACTACATCAGTGACCTCCTCCATCACTATGTGCCTGCCCGCCCACTAAGGTCCTCTGATTCTGGTAATCTTGTTGTACCCCACACTAATCTACACTCTATGGGTGACAGGGCCTTCAGCTGTATAGCGCCCAGACTCTGGAATGACCTACCAAAATTAATCAGGTCAGCTGACTCCATGAATTCTTTTAAAAAACAACTCAAAACTCATCTGTTCAGGAAGGCTTTTAGCTCTACTTGACTTTATTACCTTTCTCTCAGTTTATTTCTCTGTCAAGATGCCAATGTAACCTGTATGTGTGTGCTAGACCATCAATTATGTTGTCTGTTTTTTTCAGAATTTACTGTCTTAATCTTCTTCATTTATTTATCTGGTTTGTACAATGCTATATACTGTATGTTCTGCCGTTCTTTATTATATTCTGTAAGTGCCTTGAGCGTGGGAAAGGCGCTATATAAATAAAATGTATTATTATTATTATTATCCCACGTTTGCATCGGGATGAAAAGTTGTGTAAAATGTCC
The DNA here is from genome assembly GCF_900747795.2 of Erpetoichthys calabaricus. Lineage (NCBI taxonomy): Eukaryota > Metazoa > Chordata > Cladistia > Polypteriformes > Polypteridae > Erpetoichthys > Erpetoichthys calabaricus. Next base: position 126,242,873 of record NC_041406.2, read on the forward strand.
ACTGCCTTGTGGAGGGCTTCTGCATCCATCAACTCTGCTTTCTTCCAACTTGCAAGCAGAAACTGAAGTAGTCATATTTAGGGGAGGCAAGCAAAAAGTGGTTCAGTATTGGAGTAAAGATGTAAAGGGAACATTTCAGGATTGTTTTGATTTGGTAAAGTGGGTCATGTTTAGAGATTTTTCATTAGGTGTGGATGAGTATGCAACTGACATAACCATATTCAATGTGTGGATGACTGCATACTTGTGAAAACAATCTGTATATTTCCCAACATTAGAAACTACTGATTACCAATGACATTCAAAATTTACTGAAGACTAACGGTGATGGATTTCACAATTGTGAAATGGAACAATACAACACAAGAAAACAATTAAAATCATTAATTGTTAATACACGGATAATCTGGAGACTAAATATAACAGCCGTTGTGCCAGAGCACTATTTTATAGACCACAGATTAGCATTCAAAATTTTGTACCATCAATGCTGATCATCAATCCTCTAGACTTGGACTTTAATACCACCCCCTGCAGCTGCATTTTGGACTTACTAAATAGCAGAGCACAGCGTCACTGACACCATCACTGGGTAGTATGCTGAGCCTCCTATTCCACTCCTTCTTTGCATACAACTACACGACCAAGGAAGCCCCAACACTGTCAACAAACAACAAAACAACACTGTTTTGATAATTACATCACCACCATCATGACCCTGAGCACCAAAAAAGAAACAATGTCTTACAGAAAAGATTTGCCTTCTGATAATGAGGTGATAGGCCAATAATCTCTCCCTTAATGTGGGAAAACCAAACAGCTGGTCAAAGACTTTCAAAAGCAGAAGGTAGACCACACTATACATTGGAGAAGATTCTCTAGAGAGGTTCATTAGCTTTAAATTTACTGGAGGGACCATCACTGTCAACTTGAAGTAGGTACAACACATCCTATTGTCAAGAAGGCTCACAAATGGCTTTACATCTACACTATAATTTAAGAAAGCCAGGATATCTCCATTTGTACTCACCAACATGTGCACAAAGGAGAGTTTCATCACTGGCTCCATAACCTTCAGGTACTTATTTCAGGACTGCATATCACTGCAAAGCTTAGTGAATTTGGCACAAAATATCACTGGCAAACGGTTTCTTTCTGTTCAGGATATACTGTATAATGTGCACATACCTTAGAAAGGCAAACTGCAATACTGAAGATCTTAGGTATCCCCTAGGTATTCCCATCTTCTGTTCTGGCAAAATTCTTTTGTCAACCTTTGTAATTTCTCCTAATTTCCCACCAACATTTTCAAAAGCAGTTTATATATTTTCTATTTTTGGTTACATGTAAAGAATGTCTTTAGATTACACCATCAGAAATAGGGCTAAACATTCTTGTGATAGCCTCACTGAGGTCAGAGCAATTCTTGATTATAAAAGATAACAGCATAAATTATCTGTCAAACTTTTGCAAAAACAATAAAAATCGCAGACTTTTCAATGAAGTCTGGATGCTCACTGCAGATTTTGCACAGGGAAATGAAATTCAGTACTAATGGCTGTAGATTGCTCATTATGAAATGCTTTTGAAAACAACTGAAAAATTAGGTATAATTTTTGAGAAAAAAAATTACATTTGAAATTAGAAGTGTGTGAAAAGTCAGCTCAAATGTGATCTTGGCAGAAAGGAAGTTAGATCTGAATTTATTGCATATTTTTTCTTATGTATCAAGGAAATTCTTAGTTATCCTTGTCTTCTGAAAAAAACATCCAAAAATGAACTGGAAATGCAGTAAAATAACTTCTATGAAATCACTTCTAATGGATAAATTAAAACTTGCTTGCACCAAACCTTTTTTTGCCTCCTATTCAGAGACCTTACTACCTCTTGTCTACCTGAATGTCATATATACTTTGGAGAAGGTAATAATCATGCCATTAGATTAATTATTTTTTGGCAAAGGATTCAGATTAGGTCTGAACCAAAAAACCTTTCAACTAAGGCATCTAAAACAGATACAGAACCCAAGTTGTAGTTACTGACATGTTAAGACCCAAAATTAACTTCCAACCTCATCTCAGTATAAATTTTCAAATGATACATTAATCAGTGTGTAAATAAAATGCACAATCTGCATTATGCCCAAGTACATCACCAACTAGTGACAGTCTGATCACCTAATCAATCAATCAATAGTAGAAAAAAACAGCATTAAAACATGCCAACAATCCTCCAAAAGCTAACAATAAAAATGAATTTCACAGAAATACTTGTTCACTGCTTAAAAATACAATGGTAAATTTCAAAAGCTTTTCTTAAACTTGGCAAAGCAGAAAAAAAAAATAAAAAGACGACTAGCATATTATGTACTGTATATACTCACCATATAATGAGGTATTTCCCTTGCACACTTTCTTTCTGGATTTTCCTCGTGCTCAGAAATTTATAATCAAAATATCACAGAAATGTATTTTATGCTTTATCTCTTTTAACACTTAGTCATGCTAAATAAAAGACAGGTCCACTATTAGTTTAATTAAAATAAATTGTACAAGCTTAGTATTTACAAAAACACATGACTTTTTGAAAGACTTGATAGTTTATTTTACATAATACCATCTGTGCTATAATGCATACACTGTTTTCTGAAGCTAAAGTGTAAAATACAGCAACATAGATACTAGTGGACAACATGGATCGATGTGTATATCAGCTAATTTACCTTGTCTTGAGGGAGACTACAGAAAACTGGCATCCATAGAGAATACATTCATATACAAAGAGCAATCTAAACTCTGTCAGTTTTAATCATAATTAGGTCCCTCTTGGTTTTATAACTAACAGATGGTTATATTGAACATGTTTATTAACTTCTTTCACTAAATCATAACAGGGCCACAAGAAGACGTGTTTCAATTCAGAAATTCTCCTGTAATTAAAAAAGCCGATTTTACTTTCAGAATCTTTATATTGTGTGTGTGGTAAGAGAGCTGAAACTGTAATTGGTGTTTCCATTTAAATGTAATATTAAAACAAGTAAACCTTGGTGAACCACAATTGGCACATTACAAATGCTGATGATTGAGTAAATGGCCCTGTGATGAACTGACACTATCTGCAGGGTTGGGTCTTGTATTTCACCTGTGGCTGCCGGGGTGATCTAAAGTTGGGTTAAGGTAGTTAACAAAAAGGACATATGAGTTATGGCATCTTCTCCACACAGAGTGGATGATCAACCAACACGCAGAGAAAAGTAGTCTCCTATGAAAACATTTGATGGTTTAAACAAATTTTTCTAAAAATAATTATAGTTATCGAATCTGTTACATATGAGGTGTTTGTAGTTATGTCTGAGAAAATTTTTTGATCTCTTGTTTTCATGGAGAATGGAGACAAACAAAATTTCTGAGACAACAGACATCTACATCTACACTGTGGAGTGCTGGGCTTGTAACATTACTTAGAGAGGGGCCCACCAGATCAACAAGCTAATTAACAGGGCAGGCTCAGTTATGGGATGCACTCTGGGCCACCTGGAGGTCATACCAAAGGAGAGAATTAAAACAAAACTGAGTGTCATTATGAACAATGCTGCATATCGTCTCTCTGACACACTAACACTTAAGACTTTCATTCAACGAATTATTCAGCAGAAGTGTGTCAAGAAAAAATTCTGGGGCTCCTTCATGCCAACAGCAATACATCTGCATAATGCCTCACTGTGACACTTTTTAATTTTCTTCCTTTTTTGTCATTCTGGTGTGTTTTCAGACTATAATGTGTGTGTAGTGAACTCTGACTTTTGGGAGTGTGCTGAAGGTGCCAAGAGATTTGCGTAGTGATGAAGCCTCTAAGCTTTTTGGAATCAGGCCAACACCTAACCCCTCAGTATTTCCACCCCGTCACCCTAATATTAACAATACACAACAGAAAACTGTGCAAATAGATTATTTATATTCAGCAACGCATATATGTTAACTATCTACTATAATAACTATTTCCAAACACATCAAAGAAATATAATGACAAAAATACAAAATTAACAAAACGAACAACCCCCCCCCCCCCCAATGATATTTACTGTACTGAAAAAGTCTTTACAATAAGTGATGGCTGTGCAGTGGATTTTGTTTGCACAATCCTTTATTATTCTCAGTTATTACCTCTGCTTATCCTTGACTATGATTTTTTTGTTTCAAACTCTTTGATTCCCAGTCCATGTGTTGCTCGCAATAATGTCAAGAGACAACAAGTCTAGCAACACAGCCCTTTTTAAGTTTAAACACTGCATTCAAGGCTGCATTCACACTGGGGCAACAGGATCTTTTCTAAAAAACGATCCAGCACTAAATGACCAGCTCTTTTAATCCCTCCTGTCATCTTCTCTAATGGCTGCTTTTCACATCATTTCTGCTCTTTGGTTCCTCCTCCTTCTCTTTCTATAGGAGTACACTGGTTTTTTTTTTTCATTCCACATTCCAAATATTTGTGCCTCTAATATTTTTCCTTTTATCCAATACAGAGTTATTCCTAAGTTACTCTTTTGTCTATTTTTGCATTAGCCTGGACATATAAACTATTAGGAATTTTTATACAAAATGTTTTTAGGTTGTGTGAAGGCTAGGGGGTGCTAGAGAGCCCCAAACACCAAATATAAACACACAAAGATAGTCCAGGGTTCAAATAAAAGGGTGTCTTATTACGCAATACCTCAGTAAACACAGGCACAAACACAAGTTTCTTCATTCTTTCTTTCTTTCTTTCTTTCTTTCTTTCTTTCTTTCTTTCTTTCTTTCTTTCTCTTTCTTTCTTTCTTTCTTTCTCCTCATCCTCTCTCTTCCACCACTGCACTGCTCTCCTCCAGTCAGGTGTTGCCTTCCTTACTTCCATCTCCAACTCTCCTGGACAAGGCAGTGTGGTCCCTTTTATTGAGGACCCGGGAGTACATCTGGTGCCAGGGCTAGGCCCGTTGGAAGCTGTTACGGGTCATATGGAAGTCCCAAATAGTTGGGAGTGTATTTCTCTTCAGCATCCTCTTATGGCACCCCAGACCCCAACAAGGCTGCATTACTGGACAGCGTTCCCTGCTGCCTTTCTCTCTCTCAGTGGGGAGACCTGTCTGTCCGCTTGGTGCTTCCTATCTGGGTTAGAATTCTTCCCCATTCTTAGCTCTCTTCCTATCCTTATGGTAGTTAGAATTGTTTATTTATAATAGTATGTGATGTCATTGTGATGTCATTATAGCACCATTTTGTGCATGTTTTGAAGCTGCATTCTCTGCCAATTTGTGTGTTGTTTTTATTTTTATCATGCCATCCCCCATCAGTCAAATGATTCAGACAGTGCATGGAATGTGATGTCATCATATTATTGCTATTTAATATATCCATCCATCCATTCATTATCCACCGCTTATCCGAGGTCGGGTCGCGGGGGCAGCAGCCTAAGCAGGGAAGCCCAGACCTCCCTCTCCCTGGCCACCTCCTCCAGCTCCTCTGGGAAGAGGGCCAGCCGGGAGATATAATCCCTCCAGCGTGTCCTGGGTCTGCCTCATGGCCTTCTCCCAGTGGGGCATGCTCGGAACACCCCCCCAGGGAGGTGTCCAGGGGGCATCCTAACCAGATGCCCGAACCACCTCAACTGACTCCTCTCAATGCGGAGAAGCAGTGACTCTACTCCAAGTCTCTCCCAGATAACTGAACTCCTCACAATATCTCTAAGGGAAAGTCCAGCCACCCTGCGGAGAAAACTCATTCAGCCGCTTGTATCCGCAATCTTGCTCTTTCGGTCACTACCCAAAGTTCGTGGCCATAGGTGAGGGTAGGAACGTAGATCGAATGGTAAATCGACAGCCTCGCCTTTTGCCTCAGCTCTCTCTTCACCATGACGGACCATTGCAGAGCCCGCATTACTGTGGATGCCGCACTGATCCGTCTGTCAACCTCGCGCTCCATTCTTCCCTCACTCGTGAACAAGAGCCCGAGATACTTGAACTCCTCCAGTTGAGGCAGTACTGTGCTCCCAATCTGGAGAGAGCATTCCACCCTTTTCCGGCTGAGAATCATGGCCTCGGATTTAGAGGTGCTGAGTCTCATCCCCGCTGCTTCGCACTCGGCTGCGAACCGCTCCAGTGAGAGCTGGAGGTCACTGTCCGATGAAGCCAACAGAACCACGTCATCCGCAAATAGCAGAGACGAGATTCTGAGGTCACTGAACAAGACCCCCTCCCCTCCTTGGCTGCGCCTAGAAATTCTGTCCATATAACTTATGAACAGAATCGGTGACAAAGGGCAGCCCTGGCGGAGTCCAACCTCAACAGGAAACGAGTCCGACTTATTACCAGCAATGCGGACCAAGCTCCTGCTCCTCCTGTACAGGGACTGGATGGCTCATAACAACGAGCCTTGTACCCCGTACTCTTGGAGCACACCCCACAGGATGCTTCGAGGGACACGGTCAAATGCCTTCTCCAAATCCACAAAACACATGTGGACTGGTTGGGCAAACTCCCATGCCCCCTCCAGAATCCTGGCCAGGGTGTAGAGCTGGTCCACTGTTCCACAGCCGGGACAGAATCTGCATTGTTCCTCTTGAATACGAGATTCGACCATCGACCGAACTCTCTTCTCCAGCACCCCTGAATAGACCTTACCAGGGAGGCTGAGGAGTGCGATTCCCTTATAGTTGGAGCACATCCTCCGGTCACCCTTCTTAAAAAGGGAAACCACCACCCCGGTTTGCCAATCCAGAGGCACTGCCCCCAATGTCCATGCGATGTTGCAGAGACGTGTCAACCAGGACAGCCCCACAACATCCAGAGCCTTGAGGAACCCAGGGTGAACCTCGTCCACTCCAGGGGCCCTGCCATGTCGGAGCTTTTTAACTACCTTGGCGACCTCAGCCCCTGTTATGGACGAGGCCCCCCCCCCCCGGAGTCCTCCAGCTCTGCTTCCTCTAAGGAAGACATGCTGGTGGGATTGAGAAGATCCTCGAAGTATTCCTTCCACCGGTCAATAACGTCTACAGTTGAAGTGAGCAGGGCCCCATCTCCACTATAAACAGTGTTGGTGGAGTACCGCTTTCCCCTCCTGAGGTGCCTGACGGTTTGCCAGAACCTTCTCGGTGCCGACCGAAAGTCTTTTTCCATGGCTTCCCCAAACTCCTCCCATGCCCGAGTTTTTGCCTCTGCAACAGCCGATGCCGCCACACGCTTGGCCCACCGGTACCCCTCAGCTGCCTCTGGAATCCCACTGGTCAACCAAACCTGATAGGACTCTTTCTTCAGCTTGATGGCCTCTCGAACCTTAGGTGTCCACCACCGGGTTCGTGGATTGCCGCCACGAGAGGCACCGACAACCTTGCGGCCACAGCTCCGTTCTGCTGCTTTGACAATGGAGGCTCGGAACATGGCCCATTCAGACTCAATGTCATTTGCCTCCCTCGGAATGAGGTTGAAGTTCTGCCAGAGGTGGCAGTTAAAGATCTTTCTGACCGGTTCCTCCGCCAGACGTTCCCAGCAGACCCTCATTATTCGTTTGGGTCTGCCTGGTCTGTCCGGCAGCCTCTCCTGCCATCTAATCCAACTTACCACTAGGTGGTGATCAGTTGACAGCTCAGCCCCTCTCTGCACCCGAGTGTCCAAGACATAAGGTTGCAGATCTGATGACACGATTACAAAGTCGATCATCAAGCTGCGACCTTGGGCATCCTGGCGCCAAGTGCACTTATGGACACTCTTATGCTCGAACATGGTGTTCGTTATGGACAATCCATGACCAGCACAGAAGTCCAACAACTGAACACCACTCGAGTTTAGATCAGGGAGGCCGTTCCTCCCAATCACGCCTCTCCAGGTTTCACTGTCGTTGCCGATGTGAGCGTTTAAGTCTCCCAGGAGGACGATGGAGTCCCCAGGTGCTGCACCTCGCAGCGCCTCTTCCAGGGACTCCAAGAAGGCTGGGTACTCTGAACTGCTGTTCGGCGCATAAGCGCAAACAACAGTCAGAGTCCTTCCCCCAACTCGAAGGTGTAGGGAAACAACCCTCTCGTCCAATGGGGAGAAACCCAATATACAGGCCTCGAGCCGGGGGGCCATAAGCAAGCCCACCCCTGCCTGACGCCTCTCACCCACAGCAACTCTTGAGTGGAACAAAGTCCAGCATCACTCAAGAGGAATGGTTCCAGAGCCCAGACCATGCGTAGAGGTGAGCCTGACTATATCTAGCCGGTACCTCTCAACCTCTTTCACCAGTTCAGGCTCCTTCCCCTCCAGAGAGGTAACATTCCATGTCCCAAAAGCCAGTTTTGGCAACCGAGGGTCAGAACGCCAGAGTTCCTGCCTTTGGCTACCACCCATATCACATTGCACCTGACCCCTATGGCCTCTCTTGCAGGTGGTGGGCCCATAAGAGAGCGGAACCATGTTGCTCCTTCGGGCTGAGCCTGGCTGGGCCCCGTGGTCGAAGGTCCAGCCACCAGGCGCTCAACAGCGAGCCCCTCCCCCGGGCCTGGCTCCAGGGTGGGGCCCTGGGTACCCTTTCCCGGGCAAGGGAAATGCCGATCCTTGTTTTAAGTCCATATGGACTCAGGGTCGAGTTAGTCTGGATCTTCACCTCAGACCTGTGTGCATTGGGAAGCCCTACCAGGAGCATGTAGCTCCCGACAACTTAGCTTCGAGGATCACTAGACCGCGCAAGCCCTTCTGCCACGACAAGGCCTCGATCCAAGAAGGGATTTAATATATCAGTACTGTATGCTTTACTTAGTACCCAAACTTTAACTCTGTGTGTTATCATTAGGCTTATCAATTTTAAAAAGGGTCTAAACCATTCAATAAATGCCTAAGGTATACACACTTCACAAGTAATATGAGACACAAAACAAAGGGTTAAAAAATCCCAGAAATCTGAAATAATAATTCAGAAACACAAACTTGACGAAAGAAAAGGCATCTTTTCTGAGCAACAAAAAACATGGAACATTAAACCCTCAGCCTGCTGGGCCCTTAAACAGGCCTCAGGCAAAGCGGTACTATTCCATTGACACAAAATGTAAGTTAATACAAACATAAACAGAACTAATATATTTTAACAATTACAAACTAATCTTAAAAATACAATAAAATACAATAAAAATACAAAATACAATAAAGACAAAACAAATTATTAACCAAAACATTAACATAGAAAAACATGATTAACAAAAAAGCTGACAAAAGAAAACTAAAATAAAGATGACTGAGACCAGGGGCCTCATTTATAAAGCTTGCATTTGCACAAAAAGAGGCTTGAACATTGGCAGAACGCACATAAACCTCAGGATTTATAAAAGGAAACTTGACAGGAGAATGTGCATTCATTTACATCTACTCTAATACACGCATAGACAACATTTCGGAGAAACTGGGAAATGACAACACCCTTGATAAATAAGGAAATACAGCCAAAACCGGCTAAACAATAACTTGTATGAATTATTATAAAGTTATACTATAATAGTTCATATGATGCTGTTATTACAATATGCATTGACATAAACATATTACATCTCAAAAGTGATGAATATGATGTACATACTGTATTTTAGTTCCCTTTTAACAAGGTCAATGAGGCGCAATTGCACTGAAGAACTGTTTTGGTTATTTGTCAATTTTTATTGGCTACCTGTTGTCACTTGTCAGAGAACTGGCAGACAGGTGAGGAATATCTCAGCCAAATGTGCTGTAAGCCTTTAGCTGACTGAGGAAGCACTGCATTCAGATTATGTATGATGTGGGTATACATATATAACACATAACATTTTTTTGCCAACTTAAAAAGCCATTTCTCACCAATGTCTGGGTCTCCTAACAATCAGATCGCTTTACTGCATATTGCAATAAGGGCATACGGGAAGAATGAAGCTGATTTTTTCTGCCATAAACTGTTATATTCCATTAACACACAAGTCACATGTTTTGCCAAGATGAGACTGACAAACATAATGTCTTCATGGCATGGGTCAACCTATGGTTACTTTATTTTGAGGCAAACTAGCTTTTTCTATCACTTAAGTATTTTAAGAGACATAAAAAATTTATAGTAAATGTATAATTACACTATATATACAGTACATACTGGGAGTTAGAAGTTAGCAGTATACAATTTTCAGCTGTACTTGGCCTCAAGAATGTCCCTCTGAAGGATCCAGTAGTAGTCAGCAAGCATGCTGGCACTCTACTTGCCTTTATCACTGATGCTGTTCACCATGATCATCTCCAACTGCTCCAAGATTTCCAGGGAAAACGTCCAGATTAGAATCCAGGGAATGCATTTTTAAAGATGAAAATATGTAAGTATTTACACTTTGACATCTGATCATCAACTGACATGGACATGTGCCTCAGAAAAGGAACAGACTGCTGTTGCAACATGTCAAAAAGTGTTACAGCCTGCAAAACTCATTTTATGAAAGTTATAAAATCTTCATAAACAGCAATACATTTTTTTTATCCTGAATTAAACTTTGTACACCTTAATAAGGATTTATATGCTAAATATACGGCCTAAAAAAGACACAACTCAAAAACTATGGGTGACAGAAAAATGTTGATTACATTGAATATGAACTGTCTCCTTTGGGATATTTTAAATGACAGCATAAAGTGCATATAGCTACATAACATCAAAGAAAAATAAGGTGTGCAACATATGGGGGAAACCATGAATATGCAAATTGTGAAAAAGTAACTAAACTTAGATGTCGTAGTCATAGGTTTAGACAAGGGATAGATTTCAGATTTGAACTTTGTGACACCCTGTGTAGTGGGAATTAGGAATACCAGCCTACACTCTAGGTGTCTAGTATGTGGGACCGAGCGTGACCAGGATGATAGTGTAAGACAGGGAGACACGGACACAAAAAGGGTTGGGTTTTTGAAAAATAAAGTGAGGTTTTATTTACAGGTGCACTTAAAGAAAACAAAAACAATGTCCTGCAGAATTTATATATTAATACACAGTCCAATACCACAAAGGACGCACAAAAACAGTAAGTAAATGAAGCCCAAAAATAGTGACTATATACAGTATTTATAGTATTGAATGAAAGTACCAAATGAAAAAGAATACTGCATACAAACTAGTGAAAACCATATATACACGAACCAAAATGAAGTTGTCTTCCTCCACAGTGCTCCAAGTCAGGAAGCTGCTCCTTCAAACAGTGTATACAGGATTCACCAAAACAAAAATATTCAAAATACAGAAAAAGTGTATATACAAAAATAAACAGTGCACCAATAACCACAACCCAAATAAATACCTCCACCGAAATTACTCCAGAGATATTTATATTTATATATATATAAAAGAACAAATATTTACAAAAAGCAAGGCACAAGCCATAATGCTTGGTAAATTCAAAAGCTGTTCTATTGAGTACCTTTCTCCAAGAAGATCTAGTCAGAAAAGAACCAACCTCTAGGGGCCATGATTCCCTTTTATATTAAGTGCCCTTGTGCCGACCAATTAAGCTGTACTACGTCATCTCTCTACAACCACGCGATGACGAGAACGCGTCTGCGAGAAGTGGCGTCTCCTGCCCTGCAAAAATACTATAATAGTTCAAGCAGCCGGCAAGCGCGCATAGCTGTGCCGGCTTTTGAGACGCAAACTGCGCTTCTGCCTTAAGTTAACGTAAGCACTTTTAAATTTTCACGTCCTTCCCCTGAGCTACTGCCTAGACAACTACAAACATGGGATCCCTTTTCTAAACCGCGGTAAACTAATACTACGACACTTCACACTTTCTTTTACTCCTTTAGTGTTATGGGGTCGCGGGAGGCACACGCAGGAGTGGAGGACTGACAATGCCATCCCGGCCGGTTAATGGCAAGGCTGTCTCTCCAGTCTACATGAGACCTACCACGACACTCTCCAAAAGGCACTAATAAAGTCAGTGAAGACGTCTATCTGCATTCTATAAAAAGGAGAAAGGCAAGTTTCCTTTCTTTATACTTTAACTTTTTATCCCAAACAAATGCCTCTCAACACTGCAGAGGACACTTGACAAATTTTATTTAATTACTGGTAATGCCAGTAAGGCACATTACCGCACACCCTCCCCCTCAAGATTTCAGGTCGTATGTGCGGGATAAATAATCTGCCGCTAGATTCTTTTTCCCAGCAACATAACGTACCTGAAACCTGTATGGCTGAAGTGCCAAATACCAGTGGGCCACCCGAGCATTAGAATGCCTCATCTTTTGGATCCACTGCAAAGCTTGGTGGTCGCTCTCCACAATGAATTCGTTGGAAAGAAGAAAGTACTTTAAGCTGTCTACAGCCCATTTTATTGCTAATTCTTCCTTCTCTAAGGTAGCATACTTTTTCTCTCGGTCAAACAGCTTCCTACTAATAAACAAAATTGGCCTCTTCTCTTCACCGTCCCCCTGCATTAAGGCTGCTCCTAAACCTTCCCCAGAAGCATCAACCTGCAAAACAAAAGGTTTCACAAAGTCAGGACAATGCAATACAACATTTTTACAAAATATCTTTTTCAGAGATTGAAAGGCATTTTCACATGACTCTGTCCATTTGATGTTTCGTGGTGCAGATCCTTTAAGCAGGTCGGTGAGGGGCACTGCAATCTTAGAAAAATTGGGAATAAATCTTCTGTACCACCCCACCAAACCAAGGAATGACCATACCTGCTTCTTTGTTCCAGGACGCAGACGATCCTTTATAGTGGCCATTTTGTCAATTTGGGGTCGGATCAAACCGCCCTCTATGGTGTACCCAAGGTATTGCACTTCTTTAGCAATGACTGTTTTTTCGGGGTTAACCACAAGTCCAGCTGTTTTTAACCTATCAAACACATCCGCCAGGTGTTGTAGATTTTCCTCCCAGGTCTTACTGTACACAACAATGTCATCTATGTAAGCTCTAGCGTACGTCTCTGCTCCTTACAACACTTTGTCCATGAGGCACTGGAAGTTCGCTGCAGCTCCATGCAACCCAAAAGGCATAACCGTGAACTGGTACAAACCTCCGGGAATCCTGAAAGCGGTAAGTGGTTTTGCCTCTTCTGTGAGTGGGACCTGCCAATAACCTTTGCAAAGATCAATTGTTGTTAAATATTTTGCACGACCTAGCTGCTCTACTAGCTCATCCACTGTAGGCATTGGGTAGGTATCGAAAGCTGAGATGGCGTTAAGCTTACTGTAGTCCACACAGAACCTCATCTGTCCATTCTTTTTAGGAAGGAGTACCACAGGACTACACCAGTCACTCACTGAAGGCTCGATGATGCCTAAACCTTTCATCTGTCCCAGTTCCTCTCTGAAAACCTCTTGTAGGCGTGCAGGGATCCTACAGTATGATGTTCTCACAGGCCCTGGGGAGGTAAGGCGAATATCATAATGTATTAGAGGAGTCTTACCAGGCAAAGATCCAAACAGACCATCTGGAATCAACTGTTGTACTTCTGCACTTTTTGTCTCTTCTAGATGTTCCAATGATGGCCCCACTTGGACTTCTCTGCATGATGGCAAGTACTGCTCCTCTGATTCATCTTCCTCCGGAACGCTACGAATTTATAGCTGACTGGAAGGGTTAGTATATTCTTGCCACGGTTTCAGCATATTAATTTGAAAAGTCTGCCTTAATTTCCTAGGATGATCAGGCATATCAATCTCATAAGTGACAGGACCTTTTTGTGCAACTACAGTGTATGGCCCTTGCCACTTGGCTAAAAGACTGCTCTCTGAAGTAGGCAATAATAGTACCTTCTGTCCAACTGTAAGTTTTCGGTCTCTGACTGCCTTGTCATACCACGCTTTCTGCTTGGCTTGTGCGTTTTCCATGTTTACTTTTACAAACTGCGACAGGTTGGCAAATTTTTCCTGCAACTTAAGGACAAATGTTAGCACATTATGGGATTCAGTTCTGTCTCTATGTCCCTCTAGGGTTTCCTTTAGAACAGAAAGGGGTCCTCGCACATGACGACCATACAACAACTCAAATGGAGAGAATCCTGTAGATGCCTGCGGAACCTCCCGGTAAGCGAACAACAGGTATGGTAGCCATTGGTCCCAGTCTGATCCAGTCACGCTAACAAATTTCCTCAACATCTGTTTTAGGGTGGCATTAAATCGCTCCACTAGCCCATCCGTCTGCGGGTGATAGGGTGTGGTCCTTAACCCCCGAATTCCTAACAAACTATTCACCTGTCTTATCAATTTTGCTGTTAGGTTGGACCCCTGGTCAGTTAATATTTCTCTTGGGATCCCCACTCTGGCAAATAGCTGTATTAAAGCCCTCACAATGTTACTTGCATTTGTCATTTTCAGGGGAAAGGCTTCTGGAAACCGGGTTGTGTAGTCGCACACCACTAAAATATATTTATGTCCAGTGCGGCTACGTTCGACAGGACCCACAATGTCAACCGCTTTCCTGGAAAAAGGCTCTTCCACTACAGGCAAAGGTATTAGTGGAACTTTGTCTCCTCTCTTCACTGGTCCAACTTTCTGACATTCTGCACGTGTTTTTATATAAATTTGCTACATCTTTAGACCATCCAGGCCAATAAAAATGTCGTGCTAGCCTATCTATCGGATGTCTTTACTTGCCCCAAATGACCTGACCAGGGAATGCTATGGCTAATCTTTAACACTTTCTCCCTCAGACTAGATGGCAACACCAGTCTTTGCCCATAGTCATCTTGATGATACAGGAGGTCATCTTTAATAATTAATTTCTCTCCCGTCTTAGACTGCGAACCCCTTGTGACCTTGTCAAAGAAGACATGCAGACTGGGGTCGTCCCACTGAGCGGAAGCCACATCGCTCGGTAAGTCGCTACCGTTTCCTGTGAGATCCAAAGGCAATATGAGCTCACCCTGCTTCTGGGGATAGCCCCAGAGCTTCTCACGCCTTCTCTGACTACAGGCTTTACGGACAGTGCCTGTCTTGTCAGCTTCCCCAAACAGCAGCACATCCCAGCCATCCTGGGCATTTTGTTTTTGCCTTGCCGCCTGGGCCCTTGTGACCATGAGAGTTTCCGCCTGCAGAGTACCCTGTAAGAGATCTTCGATCCCCGGCACATCCAACCCTAGTAGAATTGGGTAAGGCATGTTGTAATACGCCCATGGGTAACTCATAACCCAAACCTTGAATATCCAGGTTCGCCTGGACCAGAGGATAGGTGACTTCTTTACCATGGACACACCTCAATACTACCTGCTGACCTGACTGTACCACTTGGTCGACCAAACAGTCTTTTCTCACCAGAGACTGGGTGCTTCCTGTGTCTATTAATGCAGGGTACAGTTTACCTGCCAAAGAAACCCTTAGAATCTTCTCCCTGTTCTTAAAAGGCGTCTTCTTTTCAGGTAGGGGGCATGGAACAAAACAAAGTTTTGTCTCCTTTTGTTTGTTTGGACAAAACTTAATCAGATGGCCTTTCTGTCCACAACCATGACACAACCAACCTCCCCTATAATCTGGCTTTGCAGGTGGGTTGACTAAACTCATAGGACCACGACCCATTTCACCCCGAGACATACCTGTGGGCTTAGCTGTGGTTCTGGGCTTCTGGATAACTTTATCTTCCTTCCGCAGGTTCCTTGGACGATGGGCAGCCAGGAACACCTCAGCCAGCTCCGCTGCTTTTTGTAAGTCTTTGGCCGATGCTCCTCTACCCATGTACAGATTTTAATGTCAAATACCTGCAAAAGTTGTTCTAACAAAATAAAGTCAATTATCTGGTCTATTGAGTGTTTCTGGGGTTGTAACCATTTAGTGCATAATTCCTTCAATAGTGTCAGAAGTTCTTTAGGAGACTGACCTTTCTCCCATTCCAGAGAACGGAACCTCACCCTGTACGTTTCGGTGCTGATCTCGTACTTCTCAAGTATGGCAGCTTTTAATGAGTCGTAGATCAGTGACTTCTCTACTGGCACGGCCAAAAATGCTGCCCTGGCCTCTCCTGTAAGTAAAGGAACAAGACGGATTGCCCAATCTGCTCTTGGCCAGTCACACACAGTAGCCACCCTTTCGAATGTTGAAAGGTAATGTTCTATGTCCTCGGGCTCCTGGAAGGGCATCAGACAAGGGTATTCCCATGTTCTTACTGAGGCTCCTCTACTTCTTTCAACAGATTCATCCGGGTTGGAGGATGTCCCTGTAGCTGGTTGAACTGGTGCTGCAGACCTTTGAATCACTGTTCCAATCGTTGGTCTTTGTCTTCCTGCACAGCGATGAATTGTCGCAAAAGCGCCTCCACTGCACGTATATCCCCAGTGACTTGAACTTCTTCCCCTGCCTGTGCTGCTCCGGAGACCACTCCTGTATTGCGGTCTGGAGTGCCAACTCCTTGAAGCTTCTTTGGAGCCATTCTGCCAAAAACTGTCTTCGTCCGTACTCCAAAATCAAAAATACTGTCTCACTTTTACCACACCTGATCGGATCCCACCACTGCCACCAAAATGTGACACCCCGTGTAGTGGGAATTAGGAACATCAGCCTACACTTTAGGTGTCTAGTATGTGGGACCGAGCGTGACCAGGATGATAGTGTAAGACAGGGAGACACGGACACAAAAAGGGTTGGGTTTTTGAAAAATAAAGTGAGGTTTTATTTACAGGTGCACTTAAAGAAAACAAAAATAATGTCCTGCAGAATTTATATATTAATACACAATCCAATACCACAAAGGACACACAAAAACAGTAAGTAAATGAAGCCCAAAAATAGTGACTATATACAGTATTTATAGTATTGAATGAAAGTCCCAAATGAAAAAGAATACTGCATACAAACTTGTGAAAACCATATATACACGAACCAAAATTAAGTTGTCTTCCTCCACAGTGCTCCAAGTCAGGAAGCTGCTCCTTCAAACAGTGTATACAGGATTCACCAAAACAAAAATATTCAAAATACAGAAAAAGTGTATATACAAAAATAAACAGTGCACCAATAACCACAACCCAAATAAATACCTCCACCAAAATTACTCCAGAGATATTTATATATATATGCAAGAACAAATATTTACAAAAAGCAAGGCGCAAGTTGTAATGCTTGGTAAATTCAAAAGCTGTTCTATCGAGTACCTTTCTCCAAGAAGATCTAGTCAGAAAAGAACAAACTCTAGGGACCATGATTCCCTTTTATATTCGGCACCCTTGTGCCAACCAATTAAGCTGTCCTACGTCATCTCTCTACAACCACGTGATGACGAGAACGCATCTGTGAGAAGTGGCGTCTCCTGCCCTGCAAAAATACTATAGTAGTTCAAGCAGCTGGCACGCACGCATAGCTGTGCCGGCTTTTGAGACGCAAACTGCGCTTCTGCCTTAAGTTAACGTAAGAACTTTTAAATTTTCACGTCCTTCCCCTGAGCTACTGCCCAGACAACTACAAACATGGGATCCCTTTTCTAAACCGCGGTAAACTAATACTACGACACTTCACACTTTCTTTTACTCCTTTAGTGTTATGGGGTTGCGGGAGGCACACGCAGGAGTGGAGGACCGACAATGCCATCCCAGCCGGTTAATGGCAAAGCTGTCTCTCCAGTCTACATGAGACCTACCGCAACACTCTCCAAAAGGCGCTAATAAAGTCAGTGAAGACGTCTATCTGCATTCTATAAAAAGGAAAAACACAAGTTTCCTTTCTTTATACCTTAACTTTTTATCCCAAACAAATGCCTCTCAACACTGCAGAGGACAATTAACAAATTTTATTTAATTACCGGTAATGCCAGTAAGGCACATTACCACAAACTTCTGCCCAGAAATACATTTCATGACAGTTATGTATGATGGATTATAGATGGAATTATGGTTCTTGTACTTTGTCATCCCTTACTGAAGTTTAACCTGGTTACTGGAATTGGACATTTCTGATTTTATACGTGGTTATATATGCAGTTCTGAATGGAAATTCTCAGGTGAAAAAAAATAAATAAATAAACAAAAAAGATAAAAATTGTAGTGGATCCTGTTAGGAATATCTGCTGAGCATAGAGAAGATCTGGGAAGTGATGATAAGCAGAATAGATATTTATTATGGGGCCAAGGTTTGTAAGTGGATTCACTGTGAATTTTAACAAGCTGTTTTAAGTTTTAAATTGAGGTAAGTGGGAATGTAGACAATGTTTACATTGTTTTAAGATCGAAAAATCATCCAAATGTTAATTGTGTATAGTAAACATGGTTACAGAAAAAAACAAACGTTTTTGGAGTTAAGGTTGTGAGACTCAATAGAAGACTAAGTGAAGGAGATGGTTGTGTAATGTCTGTGAATGAACGTTGAGTCTATCGTGTGATTTATGTACCAGATGAATTAGAGTGTGGAACAATGAAAGCATTGACTTCATGGTATGGCATTAAAGTTGTGAATTTTCATATTGTTTTTGGGAACAGCCTATGGATGCTTTGGGGAAAGTTATTGGAGCAACAGTAAAGGAATTTCTTGAGAACTGTGAATGTTTTCATGATGGAAGAAAAACTAAAGTTGATGTAACTAGAAGAGGTACTTCTGTTTAGATCTTACTCTGGGTTTGTTGAATGGGATATCATGGAATATACTTTAGAAGTGATCATTTTCTGGTCTTACATAATTGGAGATTAATGTTCATTATCAGAATATATATTTTGGTAAAAAATGTTTCTTTAGGATTGGCTCCAGCAGACCCCCGTGACCCTGTAGTTAGGATATAGCGGGTTGGAAAATGGATGCATGGATGGATGTTTCTTTAGGAAAGCAGATTGGGAAAATCTTCTGTGCAGTGAGATGTTTCAACAGTTATTTTCTGGAAGTATCCTGAGAAGGAGATTATTTGACAGCTTTAAATATGTTATGTAACAGTAAGTTTAACTATTCCAATGTCATCTGAGAGGAGTTGTAAGAAATGTGTCCCTTGGTGGAATGAGCAGTGCACTAAGGCAATTAAAGATCAGCATCTGGCATTTAGAACTTTAAAAAGCAATTTAACACAGATAGCTTTGCTAGATTACCAGACGCTAGGTTATTAAAGTTGCAAAGAGGAAAACATGGCAGGATATTTTAATTTGGCAGAGAATCTGGTATGGATGCTGCATTGAGAATCCTAAAGAAAATGAGTGGGGTATATGATTGTTGAAGGATTCCAGTGTTAAGAATGGGGAAAATTGCACTAACTAATCAACAAAGGGCAGAATATTTGGAAATGTGTTTTTAAGGAACACAGAATTGAGAATTTAGGAGAATACATTCAAATGAATCAGATATGATAAATTGACAGGGCATTTTGAAATTAAATTTAATATAGGAGGGAGAGTTTATATCTTGACATTAAACTGTTTGTTTGTCTGCCTATTTAGAATAAGAATGAAAGGAGTACTGTCATCAGAGTTTGTGATAAATAATAAACTCTCAAAAAAAGTGTTTTAAGCTCTATTTTATTTAATTTGGTATTAATAATATCTTTGAGGGGACTGTATCTGAATATAGAATGTCTTTGATGATGATGAAGGGATAAGGAAAAGAGGTTACAACGTTAGTCATGTGATTCACTTAATGCAAAGGGCTTTAAAAGAGAAGAATGGTGCTTACAGTATATTGTGGTTTAACCTTTCTGTAACTTATTGTAAGTATTGTTTTATACTATGGAATCTTTAATTAATATACAATACAATTTTACAAGTATATATATGTCAACAAAAGTTGAAGAAATATTTCCATGACCAAATAGTCAACTTTGTGAGCTGGAATGTCAAGGGTCTCAATCATGAATTAAAAAGAAAGTAAGTACTCTCACACTTAACAAGTCTAAATGCCAATATAGTATTTTTACAGGAGACTCTCTTATTAAGCAAGGACCAGTTTCAGTTACAAAGAGAGTGGTTTGGGTAAATTTTTCACTCTAGCTATACAAAGAAAATCAGGGGCATTGGAATCTTAATACGCAGAACTATCCAATTGGTAGTGACAGATGACATATCGCCCTTCAGAATCAGATATTGCATGGTGATGGACAATTTAACTGATACTAAAATCATTTTGATTAATATCAATGCACTTAACATGGATGATAGAACTTTCTTCCAAAATGTATTTGCATTAATCCCTAATGTGAGCAATCACAAAATTATAGAGCCTTTAATTGTGTTTTAAATCCAGACATGGATAGATCCTCAAGTACAACAATGGTAACATCTAATACTGTAAAGATAATTACATGGTTTGCAATTGATCATAACTTATCTGACCCTTGGAGGTTCTTAAATCCTAACCTAAGAGCATACTTCTTCTCACTTGTACATTATTATCACTCAAGAATTGATTATTTCCTCATAGACAATAATTTTTTGCCCACTATCAAAACTTGCAAGTATGATACTATTGGTTATCTCTGACCATGCCCCTCTTATCATGGAGCTTAAATTACGTTGTCCTACACACTCATCTCGTAGCTGGCGTCTTAACCCCCTGTCATTAGCTGATGAGAGTTGCACAGAATTCATGTCCAAGCAAATTAATTATTTCCTTGAGACAAATGCATCCTCAGAGGTCTCAGCAGGTATACCCTGAGAAACTCTGTAGGCATTTTTAAGAGGACAAATTATTTCATATGTTTCTCACAAAAATAAAAAGGAAACCAAGAAGGCATCTGACTTAATCTAGAACATGCCCGGTCTCCAAATGAGGCTCTCTATAGGAATTTAACCTCTTGACTACTAAAGAAACAGAGCAGCTTTAAATTGCAACATTATTATTATGAACATGGAGAAAAGGCCAATAAGATCTTAGCCCAACAAATCAACAAGCAGGAAGTCTGCACTGCAATAACAGCAATTAGCAACACAGATGGAGATTATTGACCATAAAAATACAAATGACACATTTAGAGAGTATTTAGAGAGTACTCTACTCAGTTTAAAGAAGATAAGACACCACCTAATGAGTTTCTTGATTCATTAGAGATACCACAGCTTGATAATAGTGCTGTGGAACTGGATAAACCTCTGACACTTTCAGAATTACTAGATGCTATAAACTTGCTTCAAAGTGGGAACGCAGCCGGTCCTGATGGCTACCCAGTGGAATTTTATAAAAATTCTCAAATAAGTTAGCTCCACTATTATATAGCAATGTATTTAGAAGCTAAAGACAAGAAATTCTACATCAAACTTTTCACCAAGCATTAATTACCATCTTTCCTAAGAAGAACAAGGACCTACTACAATGTGCATCATACAGACCAATTTGTCTTCTGAATAACGATGTTAAGAAAATTCTACCCAAAAGGATAGAGAAAGTGCTTCCTTCTGTAATATCACAAGACCAAACAGGATTTATTAAAGGCAGACGCTTAACTTCTAACCTTCCACATTTGTTTAATATAATATATTCCCCCATTATATCTAACACCCAAGAGAGTTTATTATCTTTAGATGCAGAAAAAACATTTGATATGGTTGAATGGGACTATCTATTCAGCACATTGCAAAAATTTGGGTTCGGCCCAAGCATATGTGCATGGATCAGACTACTTTATACTAGCTCAGAAGCCTCAGTTTGAATTAGCATTATTTCAGATAACTTCAAAATAGAATCCTCACAGGTGGCGCAGTGGTAGTGCTGCTGCTTTGCAGTAAGGAGAATGTGGGTTTGCTTCCCGGGTCCTCCATGTGTGGAGAGTGCTTTGAGTAGTGAGAAAAGCGCTATATAAATGTAATAAATTATTATTATTATTATTATTATTATTATTATTAATGTGGTACTCGATCTGGATTCCCCATATCACCTTTGCTCTTTGCAATCACCATTGAACCATTGGCTGTTTACTTTTGAAATGCATCAGAGATAAAGGACTTGAACAAAAGGACTTTAACAGAAAATATCACTATATGCAGATGATATGATACTCTATGTATCGGACCCACAAAATTCTGTGCCAGCTATCCTAAATGCATTGGTAGATTTTCAAAAAATATCTGGACTTAAAGTCAGTTTGAATAAAAGCGTGCTCTTCCCAGTGAATTCTCTAACACATAATATCAGACTGGACACCTTCCCATTTATCTTAGCAGATCTGTTTAAATATCTGGGTCTTTTTCAACAAAAGTTTGCTGTCTGCATGGAAAAAATTGCATAAGACATCACTAGATGGTCTACCCTCTATTTTACATTAGCAAGGAAGAATTAATATTGCTAAGATGACCATCCTTCCCAAGCTGCTCTTCCTATTTAAAGCATCCCCATATACATTAAAAAATAATTTTTAAGAAATTAGACTCAATCATAGCTTCATTTATTTGGAATTCAAAACTTCCACGCATCCAAAGGGTGACACTACAACAACCTAAAGCAGAAGGGGGCATGGCACTACCCAACTTTCAATTTTATTACTGGGCGGCAAATTTACAAGTTATAAAGACCTGGGTCCTCATGCATAAACGGTGCATACCCACAAAATGTTGCATATGCTCATTTCCATGCTCACATCACGACATATAAAATCTAAACTTGGCATAAAGCCACACACTTTCTCACGTCAGCTCGCCCCCCATGCGTATGTACGTTTCTGCTTGGTTTTGCAAATTTGCAAATGTATACTGTTAATAATTAAACAGGTGTGGGCATGGTGGCACAGCGGTAACAATGAGCTGGCGCCCCATCTGGGGATTCCTGCCTTGCGCTGTATGCTTGCTGGGACTGGTGTGACCCTGGATGGACAAACGGATGATATAATTAAATATGTATCATGAAGATTTTTCAGTGTCCCTTAAAAATGTTGAAAAATCACAGTTCTAAGCTTATAGCTGGTTTGACATTTATTATAAAGCTTATTGTGTGGTGATTGTTCACATGGAGAAAGAAAACATACGTTTTCATTCTGTATTTTCATACAGAGTTGCACGAGAGATGAGAAGATGAGCCAGGTTTCTAACGAAAATACAGGTACCTTATTACTGTATAGAGAAGGCAGGTACAGTCTCAAGACTTAGGAGCCGCAGCACAGGCGATCATCCTGTTTTAGCTCCCATCTTCAGATTAGAAGAACACCAGTGGCTCAGGATCACTGCTGCGGCAGATGCAGTCTGGAGAAGAGAGATCATGTATAATGAAGTTAGTAGAATTCACACTAAAACATGGCGTATGGACAAAAGCAGAAATATGCGTACGCACAAAAAAATCCAGATGCATAAATGTGTGTATACGCCACCTTCCACATTCTTCTGCTACATAAATCCTGGTCAGTGTAAAATGTAATGCACATGCATGCGACTGCCGCCCCACCCCAACTCCTCCCAAAATTAAGCCTCTTTGAATATGCAAATCAATATAACTAGCTCCTTATGTTCAGCGTTCTGTGAAAAGATAATGGCAAAAGCACAGGAAAAAAAGAATTACAGTGAATACCAAGTGGAGGCAAGGGAAAACATATTATTTGTTGGTTTAAGCAGTGGTATAAACAACAAAAGGATGTTGATTGCGTGACATAGAGTGGTGGAGAAGCTCAAAATTTCAAGTTCAGAAAGTCGCACAGTGCCCAAAATAAATAAGAAGTGGTCAGATATCAAAGCCACTGTGAAAAGGAGAGTTGTAGTCCACCATGTGAGTGTCATATGGAAGTGTATTAGGGTACAGAGAAAAGAAAAAAAATAGGGACACAGTGGAATAAAATGTCAAAATGTCAACTTTAATCTCGAAATTTCCACTTTAATCACATAGTTTATTTTGTCATTAAAGTAGAACTTCATCATAAAATCTTTTAATTTACTAGTCTCTCAAAGCCCATTGTAACTAAAGTAGCACATTAAATGCTTTATATTCTATGTGTCCCTCTATGTATTATATGTGTGTGAATTACTATGTGCTTCTTAAATGGGGTTTCTCTTACAACGACAGGACACATATTACATTACATTCATGATATTACAGCCCTCTGAACAATTTAAATGTATACTTGATATAATTTTCATGATGATAGAAATTAAAACATGTATTAAACATAGGGGCAGGGTGGCACCGTGGTAGTAACGAGCTGGTGCCCTGTTCAGAGATTGTTCTGGTGTCCGCAAAATACTTGCTGCACTGTGCGTGACCCTCAATGAAATAATTTATTGCAGCAGTATTGTCTCTTTCAAATGTACTAACCCCCAATTCCTTTCCTTCCTTTTCTTTCTCCAAGTAACCAATAACCATACAAGAATAAACGTCAAGCCATCTGTAAGCTTAGAATGCCAGTTCTTCAAAACTGTTAAAGAACATTAAAATACATACATAGTACATATTTTATTATTATTCCATCCATGTATCCAACCAGGGTTACACCAGTCACAGTAAGCATACAGTGCAAGGCAGGGACAATCCCTGAATGGGGTGCCAGTTCATTGCAAACTCTGCACCACCATGCCCAACGTTTAATTATTAACAGTTTTCATTATTTAATTGAAGTTAAAAATGTATCTGTATAATGTAATATACATACTTTAGTGCATTTCATCTTAAAAATGATATCAAGAGCTCTAAGAGCTTAGAAATCTAAATCGACTTAGAAACCAGTCTTCATCATATGTAAATACAAACTCTCTTCTATTGAATTGAATTCTTTTATTGTTATTGTATGGTACAATGAGATTCAATATGCAAATCCTGCTTATTCTCCTTTAAAATGATAAAATAACAATAATAATAATAATAGGATAAAAAAATGAAAAATACACAATATGAAAGCATAAGTACAATAAACATGTACATATAGTGCAGATAGTGTAAATGGTTCATAAAGTGGCTCAGGTTGTGAAATTTTACAACTGTAGTGCAAGTTTACAGTGAGGTAATTGCATAAAGTACAAACGGTTCTACCAGGAGCACTTGACAGAATGATTGAGTGCGTTTTGAGCTCTTGGGATGAAACTGTTTGTGAACCGCGAGATACCTACAGGAAAGGCTCTGAAGCATTTGCCATATGAGAACAGTTCAAATAGACTGTGCGCATGGCTGAGGCAGCGTGTGCCAGATGCTGTATCCCGATAATCCTCTTTCTGATCAATTGCTGTAGAGCTGTGATTCCACACTCAGATACACTGGGTTAAAATACTCTGAATGGTGCACTGAGAGTAACAACGCTAAAGCAGCTATGGAAATAGTTGGAATAGTTTGGCTGTTCTGTGACCATTATATTGTTACAGGTTGATTACAATCAGATGCCTTAAACTAATAAACAATATGCAGTTAATTTCAGTGTATTTGATAAAGCTTCTTCAGGGATGTGAATCTAAAAAATAAAGGGAAACCACACAGGAATAGCAGCATTGCTTTGAGGCTGGGTGCTGCCAGTTTGCAAAACTGAGACGAAAACTAGCATATGCAATGGATTGAGCTGGCATGGGAATGTGCATGGCTTTACGCCAAGTTTAGTTTTTATACATCTCAATGTGAGCGTGGAAACGGGTGTATGCAACATTTTTGTGCTCACACACCATTTATACGTGAGGCCCCAGGAGAGTGTGAGGAAGAGCAGATCAAAGCCCGGTGTTAAATGTTATACATTTTGTGACAAGCACGGTACGTTGTAACCGTGATCCTGCAGAGGACAGCCAATTGCTTTGCCCTTGGCTTACTGTTTGCCAGACACAGCAAAGTAGTTATGGAGCTGTCCTTGCACTGATACCATTAGACTTGGCGAATCACTGGCAGCCCGATCACAGCACTATACATATTTTCCCCATATTTGTTATAACAAAACTTGTTTTTTTTTTATTTCATATTTTTATGGTCCCGTGAGTTTCATTGTAACATGATTCCACCTGTATATATGAAATCATAACCAAATTAATTATTAAACATTGTGAATTGAATGTAACTAAAGTGTTAACTAAATGTAACTTAAAGCTGAAAGCGTACAAGGTTTCTGCCTCATCTTAGAGAAAATACCAACGTAATTTTCTAAGGTTAGAATGAGGTAATTGAACAGCAAACACTCCTCCAGAAAGTGGGGATAAACTGATGGAAAGTCCATACACCCAATCTGTAAATCAATATGACTGTGAAGATCAATAGGACAATCTGCAAAAAACACCCCTGTTAATGAAGCAGTGTTCAGAGTAATGGGAAAATCGACATGAGTCAGAAATTACTGGTAGCATTAATTGATAGGAGGAGATAATACATGCTTGCATATTAAGAGTCAGATGACGTGATGTGTTAGATAAGGTAATGATAATTGGAAAAAGTATAAAAGCATATGAATTGCTTATTTGTGTGTTCACTCCACAAGACATTTTGTGCATAACTCTGTGCAAATAAAGAAATGTTTTTCATTCTCACCTGTGACTACCTTCTTTAAAAATGGAAGAGTTTTTTCCACTCCAAAGAAAAAGTCAATTGCTTCTTTTTTTATATGGACAGTTAATGTCTGAAGATTCAGATTTTTGATATTTAGGACTGTGAAATCTCATTAAATACGTGGCCAGTAAATATAAGAAGGTGCTTACTTTTGTATGTTCCTTGGCAGGATGTGAATGGGGTACTTCTAGGAGTAGCTTATTAATGATATATAAGGCCTTACTATGATCCATTCAGGTCAATAGGTTTATTGTATTCAGTAATCCCTCGCTATATCGCGCTTCGCCTTTCGCGGCTTCACTCCATCGCGGATTTTATATGTAAGCATATTTAAATATATATCGCGGATTTTTTGCTGCTTCGCGGATTTCTGCGGACAATGGGTCTTTTAATTTCTGGTACATGCTTCCTCAGTTGGTTTGCCCAGTTGATTTCATACAAGGGACGCTATTGGCAGATGGCTGAGAAGCTACCCAACTTACTTTTCTCTCTCTCTTGCGCTGACTTTCTCTGATCCTGACGTAGGGGGATTGAGCAGGGGGGCTGTTTGCACACCTAGACGATACGGACGCTCGTCTAGAAATGCTGAAAGATTATCTTCACGTTGCTACCTTCTGTGCAGCTGCTTCCTGAAGCGACATGCTGCACGGTGCTTCGCATACTTAAAAGCTCGACGGGCACGTATTGATTTTTGATTGAAAAACAAACTCTGTCTCTCTCTATCTCTCTCTCTCTCTCTTTCTCTGCTCCTGACGGAGGGGGTGTGAGCTGCCGCCTTCAACAGCTTTGTGCCGCGGTGCTTCGCATACTTAAAAGCCAAACAGCCCTATTGATTTGTTTGCTTTTCTCTATCTCTCTGACAGTCACTGCTCCTGACGCGCACTCCTTTGAAGAGGAAGATATGTTTGCATTCTTTTAATTGTGAGACGGAACTGTCATCTCTGTCTTGTCATGGAGCACAGTTTAAACTTTTGAAAAAGAGACAAATGTTTGTTTGCAGTGTTTGAATAACATTCCTGTCTCTCTACAACCTCCTGTGTTTCTGCGCAAATCTGTGACCCAAGCATGACAATATAAAAATAACCATATAAACATATGGTTTCTACTTCGCGGATTTTCTTATTTCGCGGGTGGCTCTGGAACGCAACCCCCGCGATGGAGGAGGGATTACTGTACTTGGAATAGGCTAGCTCAGGTTTAAAAAGGATAAAGATATTATAGGATAGTGGTTTGAGAATTTGCTCTGGTTCATTTAGGATTACCGCAACATAAGTGTTATGGTTTGAATTAGGGTTTTGAATAAAGTATAGCAACTTCAATACTTCCAAATACAGGCTGGCAGTGATTTGTTTGTGGTCACATCGACTTGACATTATGTCTTGAATAAGCAAATTTCAAAACTGCTATTGTTTTTTTGCAGAAATAAGTGCATACGAATAACTACATTACATTTCCTGGTTTTAAGACATTTTAAGAAATCAAAATAATATTAATGTATAAAAAGAATTCCTGACAAACTATTAAAAGTTTTAATTGTGATTAACTGTAAAATGTCACTTGATTAATCATGTTTAACTATAGGTATTCATCATTGTGCATTAATCCACTGTGAATGTGGCTACTTTAACTGTGAAGACTTGTGACTTTCATATAAATCCTTGTACGTGATACAATTGTCCCATGTTAAGGTAATGTTCAAGAATTGTCAGACCTTGCTGAATGATGTATCTCAGCCATGCATCTTGCATCAATAGAGTCTGAAGTCTGATGTGATCCATTTTGCAACAAACAGCACTAGTTAATAATTTAAAATTTGTTTCAGGATGTTACAGATTCACATCAAATGTTAGTTTTTGTTATATGATAATAATAATAATAGCAGTTCACTACCCAAATTAGTGCTAAATGCAGAGACGACGTGGGATTCAAACCTATTACCTTGAAGGTGCTAAGCAGTAGCTTTTCCAATACATCATCAGCGCAGATTCGAGAGAAAGAAGCGTTACCACTGTGACAACTGGTTGAAAATGAAAAGTGCAAACACACATGTATGCAAACGTCTTTTATTTTGTGCTGACTGATAATTGGGGTTCGGCAACATGTCAGTTGAGCAGTTTCTTTGTCTTCAGTTTTATACTTGAAAAAAAGCGTACTTGTTTTGTTACACGTTTTGTGAAAGTGTTTCTTGGATATTTGGGCTTCACACATCCTACAGTTCACTTCAAAATTATATTGTTACTACTATAACATATGAAAACATTTTCTGTTTTATCCATGTGTTCAGCAATTCTTGCCCCACATTTTCTGTCATTATATATTTACACAGATCGTTGTAGACACAGAACACACATGAATTGTATGTATTTCAAATCATGATATTTCATTTCCTATATAATTCCATACAAATGTATCACCAGATAAAAACTTCAACACAGACTTGAACTGTGAGGATTGCAATAGGGTGATGCTTTCCTCTGACTGAATGGGGTGTGGGGGTGTAGTAGGCTGTGTTCTGCTAAACCACACATTTGCAAAACAAAAGCGGGCTGTTAGTGCAATGATAAGGAGCTACAGGCTTCATTTCAGGAAAAGTTAAGGAGGTCAAAGACAACAAAAAAAGTTGTAAGCTTCAGGGATTCTAGTGTTAAGCATGGAGATTCATGTTTGGCAGCTGTGTACCAATCAGTCCTTTGAAATCTGACATTTTACATTTGTTTTTGTTCCATTCCATACCACCTGACATGTTTGTGGTTGAGGACTGCTGCTCTTGTGTATTGATACATTAATATATAGTGATACATATTGTTATATATATATATATATATATATATATATATATATATATATGAGTACATACTGTATATAGCAAACATTTTCAGTTACCTGTAATATTTATTTAAAATCTAATAAATCATAATTTTTAAAACTGGAATAGATTTTTTTGACACTAGAATCCCTGAAGCCTTCGAAAAAAGTCGTAATGCTGGGCCACGTTAAATTCCTTTGTATCTCTCCATCAGCCTCTCCATCTTTGATTTGCAAATGTGTCAATCGGCATAAGCAGCAAGCAGCCTGCTATCCTATCCCCCACCGATGCAGCTGAAGTCGGACAGAAAGTTCTCCCAGCTCAAGCCTATTTATCTGGGTGTGAGGTGTCTGGAATTGTATAGGGTAAATAGTATATTGTTATTTGGAATACATGCATTTCATGTGTGTTCCATGTCCACAACAATCTGGATAAATGTAGGAAGACAGGAAATGCGAGGCAAGGAATGTTGAACACATAACTAAAACAGAATCTTTTTCATGTTATAGTAATAACTGACAAAATGCTGCCATGAAGTGTATAATGTGTGAAGACTGGAAGACAAAAGTGTCTTTATCCTAAACAGTATAGAGGCCATTGTGTTTTTCTCATTTACTGTTTTCTGCCTCGTGCTCTTGTTGCTCCCCATGACCTTGAATTGGATAAGCAAATCCAGATAATGGGTGATAGATGGATACAATGATCTGTATTTACAGTATATAATTATGTCTTTACAAAATGTTCAGCAATGTTCCTATGACCAAACAATAAGATACCACAAATCTTTTGTTCACACAGCAAAAACAGATGGGGACACGCTGGCTGATAGCAAATATTAGTCTGAAGGAAAGACATGTACAGTAGAAGAACAGCAAGCAGTGCAAAGTGCTATGCCTTCATTTATGGGTTCCAGCAATCCCTCATATCACTCAGACGTTAGTGATGCTACTGAATTTATATTAATTTGGATAATTAGCTGTAAATGTTCTGATCATAATGTGCTTGTGTACACTGTGTCTCCCTTTTGCAGTGCAGTAGTATATCGTAACAGTGTGTGAATCCTAAACTACCTTTTGATTGTGCTTCCTGTTAAGATTTCACAGGTATATACCTTAGCATTACCTGGCATCTGTCTATACTCTCCTTGTTTAGATTTTACAAATGTATTTGCTGGTTCTAGTTTTGATTCTGCTGAGTAGTTGTTATGTCTGATCGTACTGTCTGCTGTAAACTGCTGTAAGGTGACTTTTTATAGTACCCACTGTTAAAGAGACAGGAGGTTTGAGTCCCGGTGCTCCTTGTGTGTTCACTGCAGTTTTCTCCCACATTCCAAAGACATGCAGGTTAGGTGGATGAGTAGTTCTAAATTCGCCCTAGGGTGTATGTGTGTGTGTGCTTCATTGTTAATGTTCATCGTGTGATGAAACATCACCCTGTCCAGAGATTGGCCCTGCTTTGCGCCTGATGCATGCTGGGATAGGCTCCAGCTTCGCCACAATCATACTAGTGGGTTTGGAGGACAGATGGATGGATGATTGATTGAAAATTAATTTAAGACAATGATATTTGACATAATTGATTTGAAAGGGGTAGTTTGGACAGACCTTGAATCCAAATAAAGTCAGGGAGGCTAAAACAATTGAAGAGATTTATTAGGAGAGTAAATATTATGTTGAGGTAGGAAAAATAAATCTGAAGTCCTTCCTCTATGACTAACTAAATAAGACCCAAATCATAGACTTGCATATCTTTCTGTACCTCTTTTCCACCTTCGACCTTCTGGTCTATGCTCTATCCTCCCAGTTATATTTTTGCTACTGCTACAACTTCCAGCTCCACAAGTGCTGTTCTGGTAACCAGAAAGGTCCTTATGCCCAAGTCAGGAACAAATTCTACGGTTATAAGTTGTCTAGGCAATTCCTAGGGCCATTCAAGAATTCCCTTTGGCACCCCCAGGTGTCCCTTCAATCGTGAACCACACATCTGTCTTCTAGGTCCAGATCAGCTCCAGGAGACTTGCCCAAACTGGTGGTTAGGAAGCTACTCTATTGGTTTGTGGTACTCCTGCTCCTACATTATGTCATCCTTCAAAGTCTCCTGTCCGAATACATGCCCCAGTAGTAATTACCTCTAGGGTCCATCGGTTATAGTAGGTCGCATTGCTTCATATTGGTTGTCTTTTTCACTGGCAAGGTTGCCACTACCAGTGTAGCTCAACCACCTTCAGGCAGCAGCTGCAGTCCCTATCAGGCTCTGAGCCACAATAAAGACAATTCACACTGCTAGTATATAGGGTTTTGCTTACAATAAATTCATATCATAGCATTGTTTGCATTTCTAATGCAATCCTTTCCAGCCTTGGACCATTTTGTACAGTTTAATCAAGAAAGTAAGCTTTGTACCAGAGTATGATCTTGTTATCCATTTGCCAAAACCCCCATAGATTCAAAATAATGTTTTATATTTATGTTACCAAACTATAATGTGAAGATTATATCAAAGAATATTGTTTTCCACCTTGTTTTGCTATATAATGAATATTTTAATTTCAAACATATATCCTGTGAACAAAAGTAAAAATATGACCAACAGCAGTAACCTACCCAGAGAAATAATGAACATTAAGATGACCGAAATTAACTTTGTTGTTTAAATATATGGATAAGTCTCTGAACTAGCTTTCTTCTCTTTAGAGCTATAGGGAGCTGAAGCATGTCCCAGAAGCACATCAGGAATTAAACTTTAAAAAGAGCAGATACTCCATCATATACACACACTCACACCTCTGAGGTTTAGACTAGCTAATTAACTTAATGGATTGTCTTTCGGTGCTACAAAGAAACTTGAGTCTATTACAGGAGCCCACTAGGAGAACATGTAAACTCCACACATGCATGAAGACCATTATTATGCAGCAATTTTTACCTGCTACACTGCTCTGCTATGCATTCATGTGCAAGTCCCTCTATCCATTTTCAGAACATGTTTCATTCCAATACAGGTTTTCAGAGCTACTCAACAGCATTAGGTGCAAAAAGAAACAAACCTGTAATTGGATACCTGTCTGTCCTTAGCCATAACCACATGGTCAACATTAAATGTAATGCATATGCTTTAGGGCAGGTGTCCCCAACTCTGGTGCTGGAGGGCTCCAGTGGCTGCAGGTCTTCATTCTACCCCTTTTCTTAATTAGTGACCTGTTTTTGCTCCAAATTAACTACTTTTAAATTAATCTTATTTAACTTGATCTTGAAGAATCAGACGCCTTAATTTTTTCTTTTTCCTTAATTAGCAGCCAAACAAAATGAGATACAAAACGAACTAAAAGATGACCTGCAAAACATGACCAACATTGTCGATTATACAATATCTGAAAATAAAGAAAGGTGAACGTCTCAGGAATGCTGATCTGCTCAGGTCCCCAAAATATTTTAACAGTGCTCTTAGAAAAGAGAAAATCAACAATTTCGGAAATGTCTGCTATTGCACAATGAGAGGAGCAACAAGCCATGGAATTAAAGAATGGGTTTAATTAACAACAAGAATCAGAGCCTAATTAATCAACTGGTTGGAGTGAAAGTGGTTGGAGTTTGAGGCCCTGACGTAGTTTGTTTTCTGCTGACTCACTCACTTCACATTTCATTTTTGTTTGGGTGCCATTTAAGGAAAGAAATGAAGCAATTCAGAGGAACAATGAAGAAAATTAATTCAAAAGAAGTTAATCAGTAGCAAACACAAGTCACTAATTAAGACAATGGTTAGAATGAAAACCTGCAGCCACTGGGGGCCCATGCTTTAGGGACATGGAAATATTTATGGGGAAAATAACTAAACTCTTCCCAGATCTGATCCAAGCACTTTAGATCTGAGATGCATTGGCAAAAACTATTATGTCACCCTACCGCCCAAAATATTAACTTGTTATTTTTAAGATTTTTTTTTAAAGATTGAGCCATTATTAAATTAAGCATACTTACTAATGATATTCCTTACAGTTATTTAATGTAGATTAATCCATCCATCCATTTTCCAACCCGCTGAATCCGAACACAGGGTCACGGGGGTCTGCTGGAGCCAATCCCTGCCAACACAGGGCACAAGGCAGAAACCAATCCTGGGCAGGGTGCCAACCCACCACAGGACACACACAAACACACCCACACACCAAGCACACACACTAGGGCCAATTTAGAATTGACCAATCCACCTAACCTGCATGTCTTTGGACTGTGGGAGGAAACCGGAGCGCCCGGAGGAAACCCACGCAGACACGGGGAGAACATGCAAACTCCACACAGGGAGGACCTGGGAAGCGAACCCAGGTCCCCAGGTCTCCCAACTGTGAGGCAGCAGCGCTACCCAATGCGCCACCGTGCTGCCCATGTAGATTAATTTAATACTAAATTTGATAGTAATACATTGTGGTAGAAGGACCGTTGGAGAGAACATGGACAGGGCATTATCTTCCCCAGAGTGCTAGATGGCAGCACCATGTTTTTCAACAGGGCTTCATGGGAATTGGAGTTCTGTAACACAGCCCTGTTCGGTGCTGTAGGTGCTGCTAGGGGTTGTTGAGGGGAATGGGGAGCCTTACTTATTGGGGCTCCAGTCTTCATAGAAGTGCTCCAAGGCCAAACCTTTGGGACACCGGAAGTACTTCCAAGGGCCAGAGTCAATAGGAAGAGGATGAAGCTTACAGGAGGAGTGGAGGAGGCTGTGACAGAGAGAGGACAGAGAGCTGTGTTACTCCTGAGGTCTGTGACTGTGCTTTGGTGAAGGGAACACTTGATGGAAGCATTTCCCACAAATAAAAGCTTTATTTGCACTGCACTTTTGCTTAGCGTCTGTCTGTGTTAGGTGTTGGGGAGCTAGGGAGCGCCCCCGGGTGGCCAGAACATTTTATAGTGTAGTCACCAGTGATTACTTCAGTACAAATAAGGAAAAAGACATTAACATATAATTTCAGCATTATTTGTGATAATCTATACATCCATTCAGTTACATGTCATACTTATTTCAATTTTAGGGTCAAGGTTAGCCATAGTGTTCAAAGAAAACTAAATACTTTAGAATAATGTAAATGATGATTGACAGTGTACAACAGCCTGCCAGGTATGGAATCACCATGTAGCCTTATGTTTTAAATAAATGCATGGTTCATAATGTTCATTCCTGTGCTTTGAATTATTTTAATCATCGTCATGTTTCCAGTTGACAATGAAACAAGGCAAGAATCCCCCTACAGATTGTATACAGTACATTGTACTATAGCATGCACTGGAACAAATCTTTTCTGAATCAATTACACATACTGTAGCTCAGTTTAACAATTTGAATAAATGTGTTCCATTCAAAGTAAACAATACTTGTAAAATATATTCATATTAGAGGATTTATTTTTTGGTGGCAATGCAACTTGAGAGCTTTGTGCACCTGGCAGTGTTCATTCACATCCGAGCAGACTCATCTTTCGGTCAGAGATAAACAGAACCCCTTCAAATTAGCTTAGGACACGTGCTGGGGCTGAGTAATGGTACACAGCAATTGCATTTTTTATTCCAGGATGAAATTGCATCATTAAACAGACTGCTGGAGGCAGCAGTCGCAACAAATAATGAGTTTATTTTTTTTAAAGTTGCCTATATTCTCTAAAGCTTTTGTAGGTGACTTTGTCAGTGCTAAATGAAGTAAAAGTGCTTATTTTCAAATCAGCACCTTACAATCTGCAATTAGCTGCATTCAGAAAAATCAGCCTGACAAAGTCCACAAAGCTTGGATTCTGACCCAGTACCCTAACTAAATCATAACAATAATATTTCCATTTTTTTCATATATTTAATCACATTTCATATGCTAATTTGAATTTTACATGCTCACCCTCCCAATGAAGTCTTAATCCTTATCTAATTACTAATTATACAGTTCGACATTGATTGAAGCATCCCTTCCAGTGGAAGCCAATTTACACATTGATGACGACCAGCTTTTATGTATATTATCTTCTGTCTTGAAGACTTGCTTTAATTTATTCTAACTGCTGCAGACTAAACATGATCACATGCTTTCTTAATTAAACAAAAGCAAGGTTTTCAGTTCAGATTTGAATAATAAAAAAGCAAGCTTCTTTTTTTTTTACGATATAAAATAATGTGCTAGCTTTTTCCTTCCCCTTGCTTTCTGCATTAAACAAAGAGGAAGCAAAAGAAAGCCGCAGTGTTTTTGTACTACATGAGCATAAGGTTAAACCATTGACAAAAGGCCAACTCATATTCATGTGTTTTTGTTTTTCTAAAATATTTTATATTGATCATGTCAAAGTGAAATCTAGAACTATGTATCCGGGTAAACTGAACAGATCTGTGATAGTCATCATTAATCGCACTTCATGTTTCTAAAGATGAAGCATAACCTTTGTTCACTGAACTCTAGCTAAATTTAGAGTAATCACCATTATTATGTGTCAAGCAAATGGTTATTAGCTAAGACAGAAATAAAATCTTTCAGAGCCAGGTGAGTTGACAGTGATGCATTATACAGTATTAGTGAAAGATTCTCAATTAGTGCAAAATGAAATTGGATTTAAAATTATAACTGAAACAAAATGACAAGCTAATTTTATATTTTTAGTATAGGTAGGGGCAGTGCAGAAACACAGCTTTATGCTATTTACATGGAAGACATTCCAATAATTTAATAAGTTATTATTCTTTTCTATACGTATTTAGTAAAATACTCTAGATTGTGCCAAATGAATGCAATTTGACTTTTTTGATGCAAGCACTTCTGACTGGGGAAGGCAGGGAGATATCTGTTTTACCAATTACAATTGCAGACAGAAATGAGTATAGTGCCTCTGTTATATCAATAAAGCGCCAGATGGGTGAGAACTAACCAATTTAGATGTTCAAATGCTGCTTCTATTCAAAGGAGAATTTAATTTCAGAGGCAGGAATGGCCAAATAAAGCAAACAATGCAGATTGTCAGGTGCACAGTGCTTATGAGCAAAGTCCATTTATTAAGGCTGGGAGGTATTGTTTTTAGTTTAATATTTTTGACGTAGGCTTTTTCAGGAATCAAAGTCAGGGTTAAAGTAACATAGCAATGAAATTTTGTCTATATTGGTACTGGGTGAAAAAGTAGTACAGTGATGTACATTTGCAATGTATCAATAATAGGGTTATCTAATTGTGGTAAGGATGCTGATATCAGCTCTAATGATATTTCTTCTATTCCCAGAGATTATTGTTTGTTATTTCAACTAAAGCTTCAATAAGCTACTCTTTTGTTAACTATGCTTCTAAAGCTGCTGCCTTTTCTACAGTGATCAAGTAAGATTAAAAAAGGGAAAAGCACACACTTGATGAAGGAAAGAGAGATGGTCACAAAAAGTATCAGCAAATGAATTAAATAATAGATATCAATGTGTAGAACAAAGTGGTCCATTTATCTCTAATTAAATGATGAGTGCTTTATGTATTTGGAATTCTGTTTGCTGTCTGAATAAAGAATTGGCTCATTCATCACCTCTGAGATGTTAGCGTTATGACTTGAGTCATATAGATAAGGTCATTGTCGTTTTAAACATCTAGTTTAACATTCAGCTTCAATCTAACCATTCATTATTAATGCCCACTTAATCAGGTTTCAGCTCATGAAGGATGGAGTCAGACTTAAACATCAGGCACTAGTCAGGAGCCAGCCGTGGTGGAGATGCCAGCCCACCACATGGCACACACAGAGTCCATTCATGCACATACTCAAACAGGGTAAAGTCAGAATCACTAATTAACCTAACCCAACATATTTGAGATTGTTGGGGAAAAACTACACAAAAAACAAAAGCAGAATGTGTAGACTCCACTTTGATAAAAGCCAAGCACGAGATTAAACCCAGGATCTGAAAGCCATGCGCCAGCAGCATTAATTGCTTTGACACTCTTAAATAAAAACTAGTCATTCCTAAACCTTGAAAAAAATATGGAAACAGCGAACCAGTATTGGCAGCCCTGAACTCAGAATGTTAAACTTTAGCTTGAATAAATTACTCAGTGGTTTCCAGTTTCCAGGACTACTGCTGTTTCCCAAGAATAAAATATTAGGCTGAATGGCATTCATTCAACACTTATAGAAAATGGCCTCTGGCTTGAGGGTCAGCAGTGAAAAACAGTCAGACCTACAGCTTAACTCATCTTTCTTGTATCGGATACACACTACTTGAAAGAACCACATGTCCCATGAAGCCATGGGATCACTGTGCCACCTGACAGCTCCAGCCTGCTTTTTTTTTTTTGCTTTTATTCATCAAAACTTCAGCACCACTTCTCTGTTCTCCTTTTGAATTGACAATTTCATCATTGCACTAAGAATTACAGTCCTTTACATAATTTTGTCTTCTTTGTCTCTTAATATGAAGTATTCAGATGGATTGTCTGTATTACTCGTCCTCATGTGGAGCTTGCTACACAGATTTACATCAAATTAACATGCAATATGCTAGAACAAAGTCATCATTTTTCCAGAAAGCCATTCAAAGAAGAATTTTTCTGTAACTCACCATCAGATGTCAGACTTCAACTTGTAAACTGGACTGCATTTTAGGACTGTGTTTGTGGGTGTTAAAGGGTTACTGTGTGTGTTGATTTTAAGGGGCTGTTGTGGGTTTCTGTAAATAATTGTAGATTTGCTTTATGTTTGTAAATAATTTTAAAATTAATTTTATCTACAGTATGCTTTTTGCAAAACATGTGTCTCTGTTGGAGGGGTAAATGTGTAAGACTAGGCTAGGTGATGTCCGAGAGATCCCCTTAAAAATAAATTAATCAATGTAAATCTTAGAGCTCCAGGGCTAACACAATGCAACTCTCCTCTGCTGCCTTTTGAGACATTCACACCATGGACTTTGTCCCTTTTAGTCATCACGGTTCCTGTCAGCACTCTCCAGACTGACTTAAGAGGAATTTCTTTGCATTCATGTTGTACAACAAAGATCTGTGTTTGCTGCCATAGCCCTAAAGTCTTGTGCCAAATCTTAATTTGTGGTTTTTTTCCTCTCAACAGATATCAGAGCTCTGAAAAAAGAATAGAAAAATGTAGAGTGCCAATTCTTTTCCCCACTGATGAACTACGGTTAAGCACAGGAAAGGTAATTCAACCATACGTCATCCAATTACAAACCCACTTATCCCAGCCACATTGCATGTAAGGCAGTAACCACCTTTAATAGGCCATCAGCCCATGATCAGGAACATTTATACTTATACCCACAGTTCCTCATATGGGGCCATTTTAGAGTCCCCAGTTAATATAACATTTGTATCTTTCATCAATATTGATTTATGTTTCAACCACATAAAACCACTTTGTCACTTTGAAGTGTCAAATTCTTTAGAATGCAGGCACAACGACAATAGACCCAAGAGAGCAAAAACACTGCCAAAAATGCAAAGAAATCAAATTTCTTATCATAAAAAAGAAATTAGGATAAGTACTGTTTCTTCCAATAATCATTCATATTCTCTTTATACCTCAAATGTCAAGAGAAAAAACTGAATTAGAATTATCACTGTATATTGTAATAATTATTCATGTGTTGTTTATATCACAATTTATTTACTGAAAGACATTGGTATAATTGGTCAAAAATCAAATTTTCAATAGTCTCCAGTGATTTAATCTTACATTGTCAATATGGACTGTGATTTACAAGGCTTCATTCATTTTATGCAGCAAAACAATCAAATCTATTATTTGTACTTGGTTTTGGTGTTTACATTTCTTTTAATGTTGGACTGTATCATTTTCATACTGTGATTACATGTGGGAGGCTAGTTACATGCAATAGCTTTGTATGTTAAATAAAGATTGTTCAGCCACTGGCACAAGCAAAAGTAGTTGTAGCTTTTTCTATCTTTGCTTTTTCTGTTACCCTTTTTAAGTCGACCAGATTTACATGGAGCCAATTCAAAAAGGCTAGGTAGATTTCCAACTTAGATGGAGGCAGAGTGGTGTTTGGTGCTTAATTGGGTGCATTATAATGAATCATATATGTGAGATATATTATAAATCTTACCAGTAACGTTGCACTGCACAATAACATGCAGTGAATACACTTGACTTGAACATTCATAGTTTTCATACTGTTTCTGTGTATACTGTGTTTACACAGTATATTCTGTGTACCCTAGCGGCCTTCTTCTTCTCTTCTTTTGTTGGCATCTTTTCACGTTAAAACTGATTAAGTCAGTGTTTGTGTTGCAATTACTTAGTACATTTTCTTTAATTTTTCACTTAAGCAGGCACTTAAGTCTTCAATATCCCTCAAGAATGATTTAAGATATGAAGAGGTAGGGGAAGTGACGGCGAAGGTGGTCCTGCCGAGAGTTCATTCTACAATAAAATAAAAATCGAAATAACCTTGGAGGTCAATCATCAACCGGATCATCAAGCGGATAGTATATGTGTACCAAATTTCAGGTCAATAGGTCAAATAGTTTGCGAGCTACAGGTGATTTAAAATCCTGTACAGGAAAACGGACAGCCACAGTAGCGTATTATATATAAAGATTATAATGCTGTTATAATAATGCACGCACCTGTCTTTCACCCTTAAATATGAGTTCATGCAATAACTGCACAGAACTATAAGGCAGCCCTATACAGCTTCTAATGTTATCAGTGCAAAATACACAATATAAAAATCAAGGACAACAAAAGAAGAAGGGGCACAAACCACTAACCACACAGTCAAAAATGTTATATTGAGGCTGTTACTAACACAGCTATGGCCATAATGTAGTTGAAAATGTGAACTTTTTTTGTTATCTTCTGTTTTTTATTTTGAATCCAAGCCTAGGAGAATTATTCACCAGGGAGTACCTGGTGGCCAAGTGACCCATGCAGCAACCCCAGAAACATGGTAAACAATGTTCTGTAGTGCCAATCTGGCAGCACGTAAAAGTGTGACAGATTCAGGCATACTAAACTTTGGCAATGGAACCTGTTTTTTGGTGTGTGGTAA
The DNA here is from genome assembly GCF_900747795.2 of Erpetoichthys calabaricus. Lineage (NCBI taxonomy): Eukaryota > Metazoa > Chordata > Cladistia > Polypteriformes > Polypteridae > Erpetoichthys > Erpetoichthys calabaricus. Next base: position 126,283,023 of record NC_041406.2, read on the forward strand.
TGTATTGAAGTTACCTGAGGTTGTGGAGTAGACGGAAGAATACTGACTATGAGATAGTGGGGCTCACAACAATGCCTGTACTCACAACAGTGTCTCTTGAGCCTGAATTCTTGATCAAGGGAAGATTCTCTCCTACTCTGGAGTTTCCCAACAGAATAGGCCTCAGGTTTATGAGGAGATACTCCAGCTGTTGGCAGGATGCTGTACAGTTGTTTTTCTACTGAGAGAAAAAATGAACTGCTTGCATAAATGCACCAAACAACTATTTTGAGTAGTTGGTCTTTTCAGAGATATTGGATTTGATTTTCAAAAGGGTGCCTCCTACAGACTCTGTAGTCCAACTTTGAGACCTCTGCACTCACCAAAGGAATAATGTAAAAATCTAGAGGATTGTGATTAGGAGGAACAGCTTGCCTAATCTGATTCTAAATGGTGTGAGGGATTGCTGGCCATACAGTCCGGCCAATACCCCCAGGCTGCCAGATGAAGCCCTCCCTGCAACATGGAGGTGCCCCAAATTCCAGCAGGGCCTCATGGACCTTGGAGTTTCAATGCACAGCCCTGCTGGATACTATGGGGGCCGCCAGGAGTCGCTACAGGGAGGCCCAGGGATTTATGCTTTCCGTATAGCCCGGAAGTATTTCCAAGTCACGGGAACGGAAGAAATGATATACTTCCGGGCTGAAGAAAAGGAGAAGTTTTTACCTGACCCGGAAGTGATAGAAAGTCACATGGACTGAGGGACAGAACCACTTCCGGGTCAAGGACTATAAAAGATTGTGGGAAATCCCAGATGTTGAGCTGAGCTGGGTGGAAGGGTGGCAACGCGTCTTTGAGTGTGGAGGAATTGATTAGTGTATTGATTATTGATTTATTATTGAGTATTGTGGAGTGGAGGGTGCTTTGTGCACTTTATTATTATAATAAAATATTCATCTTTGGATTTTACCTGGTGTCTGACGTTTGGTCTGAGGGTTCAAGGGGTCACGGGGACCCTTAAACTGTCACAATGGTTAGTTGATATTGAATTTCTCTTCTTACCCTGGACTGTCCAAAACAAATGCCACATGCAAGCACAAGTGTGTGCATAAGTGTACAAGGACCCTGAGCACCTTGGACCAAAGGTCAATAATTGACTTTATAGTAGTCTTACCTTAGTTGAGGTTGTATGTTTTAGGAACCTTTGACAAGAAAGGTTCTGAGCTGTCAACTAATCATCACTTTGTGGTGAACTGGCTCATATAGATAGAATGGCCACTAGATAGACCCTAACAGCCCAAACAGATAGTGAGGGCTTGCTGGAAATGACTAATGGAGGCCCCTATTCAGTATGGGTTCAACTCCAACTCTACAGGATTTTTCTCTTCATTTTTGGACATGCAAGAGACAGAGAATCTGAATGCTTTGAGTTCAAGACCTCACTAGAAGGTTGTTGGTGCCTGTCATGGCACCAAATATAGGACTTGATGGTAGACACCAGTCATAAAGGATGCTGTCAAGTTGAAGAAATTACCTTCCATGAAATGTTAGCAGGATGATCTCCAATTTTGATTAAGAAGCACTGGCATACCAATTAGGCAGTGGCTAAAACACAAGTCTGAGTTGGGGGAGTTTGATGAGACATATCAGAGTGATTTTCAGCCTCAAAGAGTTTCTGACAAATAATTTGATCATTCAGGAAGCTTAGCAGACCTTGCCCAGGCTGTTCTTAGAAGTTGTGAAGAAACACTGAACTAAACTGGGGATGCCGTCAACAAGTGGAAGGAGCAAGTTAAAGAGTTTATAAGTCATGTGGTAGAAGCATTTTGTGGGGTTTGCCCCATATTTTTGGCAAAAATCAATGTAGTGATCAAAAAGCTGCACTGTGGCAAAGGCTGCAGTGGTAGATGAGATCCAACTGGAAATGCTATCAATACTGGATATTCTAGGGGTGTTTCAGTGTAGCATGGAATGTGATGACAGTGCTATGGAACTGAGAACAAGATGACGTTCCCAATTACTGAGAAATCACTCTGCTAAAACCTGCAAAGGGTATCTGAAGACAACAGAGATTGCATTCAAAGCTGAGCCTTAGATTCAGGAGGTACAATGCAGATTCAATTTCAGCTCTTGACGTCGTTATGGGAATTGGCCAATCCTGTTTTCATTTTATTTGTGGATTTCGAAAAAGCTTATAACTGTGTTCATTGGTGACTGCTTTTTGCCATTCTGTGCCGGTACAGTATTTGCAGAATGAGAATTTTGTTTTCATAATTTGCATTCAGTCAAATTCTTTATTAGTGTTGGATTCCACTAAGGATATGTTTCTTCTCCAGGGGCCTCATGCATAACGCCATGTGTAGAATTCACACTAAAACATGGTGTACGGACAAAAGCAGAAATGTGCGTACACACAAAAAAATCCAGATGCATAAATCTGTGTACGCCAACTTCCACATTCTCATGCTTCATAAGTCCCGGTCAGCAAGAAAAGTAACACACGTGCACGCTCCTGCAGTCCCACCCTATCTCCTCCCAGAATTATGCCTCTTTGAATATGCAAATCAGTATAAATAGCCCTTAAGTTCAGTATTCTGTGAAAAGACAATGGCAAAAACACGGAGGAAAGTAGAAGAATTTCACCTAATACAGTGGTATAAACAACAAAAGGAAGTTGATCAAGTGACATAGAGTGTCGGAGAAACTTCAACGTTCAAGTTCACAAAGTTGCACAGTGCCCGAAATAAAAAAGAAGTTGTCAGATATCAAAGTCGACATGAAAATGTGAGTCGTAGCCCACCGTCTGAGTGTCATATGGAAGCTTATTAGGGTACAGAGAAAAGAAAAAAAAATAGGGACACAGTGGGAAAAAAAGCTTGAAATGTCAACTTTAACCTTAAAATTTCACTTTAATCACGTAGCTTATTTTGTCAGTAAAGTACAACATGATAAACTTCACCTTAAAATCGTTTACTACTTTCTCATATCCCATCGTAACTAAAGTAGCACGTTAAATGCTTTGTTTTGGATGTGTTCTTCTATGTGCTCTATGTGAATACATTACCTTGTGAATACATTACATTCATCATGTCACAACTCGCTGAACAATTTAAATACTAAGATGTACCCTTGATATCATTTTCATGATGATAGGAATTAAAGTCAATGTCAATTTATTTATATAGCATATTTAAAACAACATAGTAATGCTGTGGCCAAAGTGCTTTACAATAATAGAATAAAAGAAAAACAAAACAATTAACATAAAAAAACATAAATAGAAATAAAATATATGAACATAAAATAAGATACATACTAAACAGAAGTAATGTTATATAATCACAATGAGGAAACCATCAGTATTACTGAAGGTCACGGAATGCAAGTGAATAGAAATGAGTTTTTAATCTTGTTTTGAACAGCTCAATTGTAGACGACTCCTTTATGTAATGAGGTAAAGAGTTCCACAGGCGAGAGGCAGCAGCTGCAAAAGCCCTGCCCCCTTGGTTTTTCACTTGGTGCGAGGGACAACCAGAGACAACTGACCAGAAGATCTAAGCACTCTAGACGGCTGGTGTAAAACACACAATTCAGATAAATAGGCAGGAGCAAGCCCATGTAAAGATTTAAAAACTAGCAGCAAGATATTAAAATCAATTCGAAAACTGACAGGCAGCCAGTGTAAAGAAGCTAAAATAGGAGAAACATAGGAGAGTCATACTTTCTTGCTCCAACCAGAAAGCGAGCGGCAGCATTTTGGACCAACTGTAACCTGTGTATCAGAGATTTGTTAATCCCAGAATACAGCGAGTTGCAGTAATCGAGGCGAGAAAAAATAAAAGCATGAGTAGCTTTCTCAAGATCCCTAGAAGATAAAAAAGGCTTGATCTTACCTAATAGACGAAGTTGGAAAAAGCAACTCTTGACTACAGAATTTACTTGTTTCTCAAAAGGGAGGTTACTATCAAAGGTAACACCAAGATTGCGGACTTGAGGTTTGGAAAAGACAGAGAAAGAGCTGAGACGTCCAAGACCAATTTGGGCTTTAGCCGATGGACCCACTATAAGCACTTCCGTTTGATTTTGATTTAGATCAAGAAAATTATTAGCCATCCAGGATCTTAGTTCAGGCAGACAGTTGTGGAGTTGATTTGTTGCAGAGTTGCAGACAGGAATATAAACCTGAGTATCATCAGCATAGCAGTGAAAAGAAATGTTAAATTTCCTAAAAATCGTTCCAATAGGGTGAAGGTATATAGAGAATAAAATAGGACCCAAAATGGATCCCTGATGAACACCATATTAAAGAGGAGCAGTAGATGAAAAAGAGGAATTTAAAGTCACTGAAAAGTGTCTATCAGTTGGATATGACCTGAACCAGTTAAGAGCAGCCCCTTTAAGCTCAACAAGATGTTCAAGCCGGATCAGCAATATTTCATGGTCAATAGTGTCAAAGGCAGCAAACAGGTCAAGGAGGAGAATGACTGCCGCATCACCTGAGTCAGTAATAAGAGAGATGTCGTTGAACACTTTCAGGAGTGCCGTTTCAACACAATGATAACGCCTAAAGCCAGATTGGTAGATCTCAAATAAATTATTGGAGTTAAGGTGATCGACCAATTGATTATAAATAATTCTTTCTAGAATTTTTAGCCAGAAATGGCATGTATTAAACATGGGAATACGGTGGTGCAGTAATAGTGACAAACTGGCGCCCTGTCCAGAGATGGTTTCAGCCTCCCACAAGATACTTGCTGTGCCGTGCGTGACCTTCGATGAAATAATTTATTGCAACAGTACTGTCTCTTTCAAAACTATTTTGAAATCTGGGAATCCCAAATCAGAAACAAAGCCAAGGTTCATAAATAATAAGAAAAAGTACTATCGATAAGCAAAATCCTAAATTGAAAGAAGAGTCATAGCAAAGGTTTTTTTTACAGTGTAGAAGCACAGCATTGTTACAGTTGCTGGCTTATTAAAGGCCTGGGGTCAGTTCCTCACCTGTGGCATCAGGAGTCCAGACTCAATTAGATTCAACACAAAGGCTTGGTCTCGTCCGTTGCGAGAGATTGATGTCTGGAGCTCCATTAGCAGCGGTGTTATTTTTTTATATTATTTCCTTATTATCCTGAGATATCCTGAATTTATCCAACCCGAGGGTTCTACTACAGCATATATAAACATGGTCAGCAAGAAAGGGGCTCAGAAAGAAATGGAAAAGAAAACTAAAGCTGCATCCAAGCCCAGAGCGACAAGTTCAAGTTCAAGCTCAAGGTACGGCCTTTCAGAGACTGACCTGGAACAGATGGGCGAAAGCCCAGACTCCTCGGGACCATGGTCCACAGCATCATCTCCAGTTGAGAGCGAAATAAGGAGTGAATGTACGAGTGATGCAGGTCACGATAGCTCGCCGATTGGAGAAGATCATTTGAAACTGGAAAAGGCCTTGTAGTCCGTGCTTTCACCTACTCCACGCAACCCGGGAACATCGTCTGTAATAGAGCCCGCCGATTCACGAAAGCAGAAATGATCTGTCCGAACTGAAGGTGATGATCGCTGAGCTCAAGCAAGAGATAAAGAATGATATAAAGAAAGAAATAAATAGTATACTCAAGACAAACGAGAGGATAAGTGAGAAGTCAAGTGAGAAACTGCAGCGGGAGCTGCAAGAGCTGCGGCAGGATAACAAAGACTCGGAGAAACACGTATATATCCGATTTGAGGTGGCCTTTAATGGTATGCTGGATAAACTTGAGGAGCACATTCAGGAAAACGTGTCTAAACTGAGCACATTTGCCAATCAGCTGGAGGTTGTTAAGCAGGCATTCAAGACTCGAATTGAAATAGCCGAAAATCTAGCATCCACCACTGATGGTAAAGCAACAGCTGCCAGTTCTGAATGCAAAAAACTCGGAGACAGACTTGTTGCTCTGAAAGATGGAAGCAGAAGGAATAATATTAGAATCGAAGGTCTACCTGAGAATCGTGAAAGTCCAAACCCAGTGAAATTCGCAACTGAACTATTCTCTAAAATAATTGGAAAGGACTTTAAATCAGACACCGAAATAGCAGCAGCTTATCACATACATGGATCAAATACCTTTAGACTTAGGTCTTTTATTATCCGCTTTGAGAGATTATTATGTAAGCTAGATGTGATGGCACTCCTCAGACGCAAGCAAGAGATTATATTTGAAAATAACCACAATCGTATTTTCCCTGACTTCTCTCCCGCAACAGCTGCTAAACGTGCAGCCTTCTACAACATTAAACAGCGGTTACGGCAAGCCGATATCAAAACAGCCTCTTGTACCCTGCCAAACTGAAAGTGGATGTGCAAGGCCAATACTACGTCTTTTCCAGCAAGGAGGAAGCAGAAAAGGAATTAAGAAAGCTGATCCCGACACTATTCTGAAACACAATAGTGAATTGCATCCTGTCATGGCATGGCAAGGAGATATCACCTGCTGTCTGATCCACTTGTAATGATACTGGTATTATAATTATACATCCTTTTCATTACTCGGACGCTTTCTGTTTATGTTTTAATTACAGTTATAGATGTGTGTGTGGAAGAAATTAACATTTTTTTTTCTTACTACCCTAAAGGAGACTGTTTAACATCATACCATTGGTTTATTGTTATTATTGCATTAAGACTTACTATGCTTATCCTAGACAACTTTCTAACACCATCCCCTGGGTTTATTATCTTATTACTTTAAGATTGCTGAAGACTATATTATATATTTCATGCTTATAGTTTGTTAATAATTATATATAATCATAGTTTGTTAATAATTATATTTTAGGCATATAGTATTTAGACTATATTGGCAATAGATATCTCTACTTTTTAATCCTAAAATGCCGCTGCATGGGAGCTTGTTTTGCTTTGGACGTGCTCTGCCTCTAGGTATGTCAGAGGACCTAGACTTTGTGAAGTGGGGTCCAGCCTCACGTGGGGAGGCAAAATGGAGGGGTGGGGGGATAAGGGGGGGAGAGAAAGAGAGCAGGCTATATGTAATCTATCCTTTTAATCCTTATAATTATAACTACCAACGTAACAATAGGCTGCATGGCAATAAATCTTGGGGAATTAGGAAATTAAGGTTAAAGCTGTCTCACTTCCAGTTAAGACTATAAAGTGACGTGAAAAACTCAGAATCAATATCTCTATGATGGGACAGTTAACTTTGTGAGCTGGAATGTTAAAGGCCTGAATCACAAAATAAAGAGAAAGAAAGTACTCTCTCACCTAACAGGTTTAAACGCTAAAATAGTATTTTTTACAGGAGACCTACTTACTAAGCAAGGATCAGTTCCTTCTGCAAAAGGACTGGGCTGGCCAAATGTTCCATTCCACCTTTACAAAGAAAACTAGAGGTGTGGGAATTCTCATATATAGAACAGTCTCATTTGTAGCATCAGATGTAGTATCTGATCCGGAAGGGAGATATGTGATGCTCATGGGCAACTTATTTGACTGTAAAATGATTTTGATAAATGTTTATGCACCTAATGTCGATGATAAGGAATTCATACAAAACGTATTTGCATCCATCCCCAATGTGAACACTCATAAAATTATAATGGCTGGGGACTTTAATTGTGTTTTAAATCCACTTTTAGATAGGACTCCTGTCACAGGGGCGATGACATCTAACACTGCAAAGATAATTATACAGTTTGTAACTGACCACAACTTATCAGACCCCTGGAGGTTTCTAAACCAAAGCTCAAGAACATATTCTTTCTACTCACCAGTACATCATTGCTACTCAAGAATAGATTATTTCTTTATAGATAATAATTTCTTGCCTACGATTAAATCTTGCAAGTACGATGCTATTGTTATTTCCGACCATGCACCTCTGATCTTGGAACTAAAGTCACTATGCCCCACACATTCTCCTCGTAGATGGCGTCTTAACCCGCTTCTATTAGCAGACGAGAACTGTACAGAATTTATATCCAGACAAATCAGTTTCTTCTTAGAGACAAATACATTCTCAGAGGTTTCTGCAGGAATACTCTGGGAAACTCTAAAGGCCTTCTTAAGAGGACAGATTATTTCATATCTTTCCCACAGGAATACATTAGAAACCAAGAAAGTATCAGAACTAAAAAGCGAAATTACTAGAATAGATGAAGAACATGCCAGGCAACCAAGCGAGGCTCTACATAGGAAAAAGCAGGCTCTGCATTCAGAACTCAACCTCTTGACAACTAAAGAAACTGAACAACTAATTTATAAATCCAGACATCATTACTATGAACAAAGAGAGAAAGCTAATAAGCTTTTAGCTCAACAAATCCACAAGCAAGAAGTTCGCAATGCAATCCCAGTAATCACCAACACGAACGGAGACAAAATCATTGATCATAAAAATATAATGCACACATTTAGAGACTACTATAAATCCTTATATTCTACTGAGTTTAAAGAAGACAACACACAATCTAATGCATTTCTGGATATATTACAGTTACCACAAATAGATACTTTTAGTGTGGAGGAACTGGATAAACCTCTGGCGCTATCAGAATTACTAGATGCTATAAAGTCACTTCAAGGCGGGAAAGCAGCAGGCCCTGATGGCTACCCTGCAGAATTTTATAAGAAATTCTCCGCTCAGCTAGCTCCCCTCCTATTAGCAACTTTTACAGAAGCTAGAGACAATCAAATTCTACCTCAAACTTTTTGCCAAGCATTAATCACCATCTTTCCTAACAAAATAAGGACTTATTACAATGTGAATCATACAGACCAATTTCACTTCTGAATAATGATGTTAAGATACTCTGAAAAATCATAGCTAGAAGGATGGAAAAAGTGCTGCCTTCGGTAATATCACAAGATCAAACTGGATTTATCAAGGGTCGACACTTATCCTCCAATCTTCGATGCCTGTTTAATGTAATATACTCACCAACAATGTCAAACACCCCAGAAATATTATTATCATTGGATGCAGAAAAAGCATTTGACATGATTGAATAGAAATACCTTTTCACTACATTAATATTCTTCCTAAGCTTCTTTTTTTATTTCAAAACATTCCAATATACATCAATGAATAATTTTTTAAGCAATTAGTTCAACAATAACCTAATTTATTTGGAACTCAAAACATCAACGTATCCAAAGAGCGACCCTACAAAGACCTAAGGCAGAAGGTGGCATGGTTCTACCTAACTTTCAGTTTTATTACTGAGCAGCAAACATACAAGCTATGAAAACCTGGACACAAATAGATGAACATACATAGGCCTGGTCCACAATAGAAGTAAAATCCTGCAGTACTTCTTTATATTCCCTGCTTTGTGCCCCAATAAATGCAAGGTCTGGAAAAAATTTGGGATTAAAATGCTCAGAGATCTTTATATAGACAACATCTTTGCATCCTACGAACAATCATATTCCAAATTTAACTTTCCAGCTACACATTTCTTTCACTATCTTCAAATTAGGACCTTTGTTAAACAGAACCTGCCCGATTTTCCTCATCTTGCACCCTTGTCCATGCTGGAAAAAATATTGCTCAATTTCAAGGATTTAGACACCATCTCTGCACTATATAAAATTATTTTACAGTCCCTCCCTTTCAAAGATCTCTTAATCAATATATCAGAAAAGGAGTGGAATGTAGCAATGCAGAGACTTCACTCGAGCTCCATATGCACAAAACATACAATTATTCAACTCAAAGTTATATATCGAGCACATCTGTCTCGCCTATAACTGTCCAAAATGTTTCCAGGGCAAGATCCAACCTGCGAACGATGTAATCAAGTCCCAGCCTCACTGGGTCACATATTTTGGTCCTATGCCAAATTAACATCATTTTGGACCAAAATTTTTAAGTGCCTTTCAGACAACCTTGGTGTCACAATCCCTCCTAACCCATTAACAGCTGTGTTTGGTGTTCTTCCAGATGGGTTTAAAGTGGAGAAGGACAAACTGTGATTGCATTCACTACACTTTTGGCACGCAGACTTATTTTGCTAAACTGGAAGAATCCTAACTCTCCTCTTTTAAGTCAGTGGGAAACCGATGTTTTATACTATTTGAAATTGGAAAAAATCAAATATTCAGTTAGAGGATCTGTACAGAATTTCTTAAAAACCTGTCAGGATATAATCAATAAAAATCAATAAAATTTTAGAATAAGCTCTTAAAGCACAGAGGAAGCAATTATCTCTGCATTTCTTTTTCTTCTCCATTCATCTCTACTGGCCTATTAAATTCAATTTAGGTATGGTTTACAAGCCTTAAGTTTTACCCCGTTGGCCATGCTCTCTCTCTCAGGGGTGGGGGTCGACTTGTTTTTCAATCCTATTTTTTGTAAAAACTGGTCGATTTGTATGAAGATTACAATAAAATTAATAAAATTATAAATTAAAAAAAAAAGATTCAACACAAAGATGACAAGGAACATACAAACCAAAATTAATAAATTGTGAAAACTAGAGGGCGCTCAATCCAGACACACCCTCACAGACACAAGTCCCATTTAAATAAAACCATTTATTTTTACAACTGCCTTCCACAAATGATCCAATAGTGCAATAAACACAATTCTCTTTTTCTGTTTCTTTTCTCCTCCCAAGCAAGCTTGTCCACTTCCACCCAACACTGACTCAGCTGGATGATTTTGAGAGGCTTCTTTATTCCTGGACCCTGGAGTACTTCCAGTGCTAGGGCATAAGCTGATGGAGCAGGGATGAGGAGTCCCTGACCCCAAACCCCCCCCCCCCCCAGCAGCCCCCACTGAACCCAACAAGGCTGTTCTTGAGGATTACAATATCCAGTGTGCTTTGCAGGCATCTGTGTAGGTACAGCTGCCTGCGGAGGCAGCATCCTATAGTGTTGGGGGAGCCTATGGTCCTAACCCTAACCCTGTCCTTCTATTATACTGTCCTTCCGGCTGGGTATTGTTCCTGGGTCCAGCTCAGCCGGGATGCTAGCACCCTCTGTCACATTGGCATCTTCTGCCTGCCTTCTGTCCAATTAAGGAACCATACTCCGTCCTGGCCGGTATGCCCACCCATATGTGCCATCCATCACAAAATATGTAAAAAACATACAAGAAAACATGAACAAAACAGTGTTCATTGAGAAAATAATCAGAAAGAAAGCATATTCAAAACCAATTTGAAAAATTATATTCAAAAGAACACAAAACAAAATGATTAAATTAAAAGAACCAACACTTGAGCCAGGGGTCAAGAACTCTGGCTTTAGTATAACAGAACGATGGTAGTGAAATGGGACTTAAGTCCTTGGTGAAGCTTTTGATGTACCAGTTAGTGTGTCTCCCCATCCTCACATATGTTGACCAAAAAGGACAGCATGAGTGCAAGCAGATGAAATAAGGTTTCTCTCCAAGTCTGTTTCCTGCCTTGTGTCAAGAGCTGCCAAAATAGGCTGCAACCCTGATTTGGATGAAGTGAGTTTGAGAATGTTTTATATTTTATAATGGGGATAAATGAATGTATGAAAAGGTAATTTATTTTAAAATGTATGATCAAAGCTGTTCATTTCATCTAATCATATCATGTCATTTTGCTCTACCATTGTGTTTGGCATTTTTGTGAGTCAGAATACTGAGCATTAATCTGTACTAGTGTAATGTTTGACTAGTATCAAGTAATATGACCATGTGTTTTCTGGTGTGTGTGTATAAAAAAGAATTATAGCCAGATGATGGATGATGAATTCAGGCCATTTGAAAGGGAAAGCAGTGACAATTAAACAGCTTTATGCTAGCATAATATGAAAATATAATTATTTAAGACTATGTTTGGCTAGTTAAGCTTACAGTAAATGTCACATCAGTAAAGGACAGTTCATAACTCGAACACGACATCATGATCTCCCGACTCGAATCCTGGGCTGGTGTATCTGGCTTAGCCCTCGACTGGTTCAGGTCATATTTCTGCAACAGGACTCTTAGAGTCATGCTAGACGATTTTTCATCTGAATCAGTCCCACTCCCATGTGGTGTCCCCCAGGGTTCCATTTTGGGGCCACTACTTTTTTCAATTTACATCCTGCCTTTAGGTGCAATTTTTAGAAAACATGCAATCGCGTATCACCTATATGCTGATGACTGCCAAATTTATTTTTCCCTCAAGTCAACTGACTCCACTAAACCTCTTCTCGACTGCTTATCTGACATTAAGGACTGGCTGGCTGTAAACTTCCTTCACCTGAACGATTCAAAAACCGAGGTCATTGTTTTTAGTCCTGACCGCAAACAGACCCTACCCCTTGGCCTCGACTTTCTTCCCATTCCAGTAACTTCGTCTGTTTCCAATCTTGGAATCAAAATGGATATGGTCCTGAAAATGGATGCTCAAGTCAACAGCACAGTAAAATCCTGCTTTTTCCATCTCAGGCGAATTGCCAAACTCAAACCAATTCTGCCTTACCACCTCCTGGAATCAGTAATCCATGCATTCATTACATCCCGGCTCGACTATTCTAATTCCTGCCTATATGGTATTAGTAAAGCCACTCTTTCTAGACTCCAATTGGTTCAAAATGCGGCTGCAAGGCTTTTAACTGGAAGCAGCAGAAGCCAACACATTACACCGATTTTAAAAACCCTACACTGGCTGCCGGTTAGCTTCAGAATTGATTTTAAGATACTCCTCTTAACCTATAAGGCACTAAATGGTCTAGCCCCTGCCTACTTGAGTGTCTTGCTCCATAGTCACAATCCCCCTCGTGTTCTTAGATCCGCAGATCAGCTGCTCCTAACCATTCCCAAGGCACGTTTTAAAGTTCGTGGTGAAAGGGCTTTTTCCGTCTGTGCACCTAGGCTCTGGAACGCTTTACCTTTAGTGGTTAGGCAAGCCGCTTCAGTCGCCACATTCAAATCACACCTAAAAACTCACTTCTTCACATTGGCTTTTAATTCTTAACCTGTCTTATTTCCACTTGCTTTTTGCTATTTCTCTGTTTTATTGGGTCCCCTGACCTGTTTTTAGTGTCTCTGTTTTAATTCTCTCTTAATGTTTGTTTTTAATATTTTGCTTTTAGTCTTGCTTGTTTTAACTGTACAGCGCTTCGGTCAGTTGTAATGCTGTGTTTTTAAGCGCTTAACAAATAAAAATGGTATGGTATGGTATAACTCACACTGATATGAGCTAGATACATAAACAGAAATGATGTTCCAAAAGAAAAGAAATGATTAGCAAAGTTTCTCCCAAAAGAAGAAGAAGAATATTTTTGAGGGTCAGTGATACATAGGGAAAATTTAAACAAGTGAAAGTTGCATCTGACTGGATGGAAAGATACACTGAAATTGTGTTATTCATGTTAAATGTCTCCAGATAATACTAGGAAAGTATGAGGTGAGAGAACACGTCAAGCGTGAGAAGGCTAGAGGATGATGCAAGACAAGGAGGTCTGGACATTACTATTGATTTAATTCCACTGTGTTATCATGCTGCTACTTTAGGATAAAAAAATGATGGCTCACAGAGAAAATAATCTTCATCATGTACAGGAAGATTCACCTTTTGCCAGTAAAGACGCATATAAAACAGTCTAGGTATGTTATTTTGCCCATCTGCTCTGACAGCAATTGTTTCTTTTTTGACATGGAAAATATTGTTCTTAGTTACAATAGCCAGCAATTGCAGAACATTGAAAAAGCTGCAATGCTGGAGGCAAAGAATTGTTCAAGCTATAAAATAACAATAACTTGCAAAGATTTGATTTGATATACACCATGGCACATTACTGTTAAAACATTTTAGTTTTTTTTAGCTGTTTTAAAAAATATATTTTTTCAAATATGTTTATTTGTTTGAATGAAATTAGTTAATCAATACCGCAGCACATTAATGGATTTAAGGTGTTTGTGTTTTGTTAAAATGCCATTATGGACTGAGACCTGAGAAAATGTATTTTTTTCTTCTTGAATTCAAAAGCAGCCTTTAATATGGTCTGAAAAGACGCAGTTAAGTGAAGATGACACAGTGGATGGCACTGCTATCGCACAGCTAAGGTTCTGTTACCAGCCTAATCTCAGTCTGTTTCAAGTCTGCACACTCTCTCCATATGAATGTATTTACAACTAGCACTTCAGTTTCCTGCCATGTCCATTGATTAGCAAGATAGGTTATATGACCCAGTGAGGGTGAGTGACTGCAGGTGCGTGTCAGCTAACAAATGGTGCCTACCTTGTGCCTGATGCTTCCTGGGGATGCTTCAGAATTCAACACTCCTATTAACAAAGAAGCTGAGACAATAGGCAGACAGATGAAGAAGTCCTATTTATGTTTTTTTTAAATATGAGAAAGGAAGGTGTTGTCTTTGCATCTCTAAGATGTGGTAGTGTTAAATTTAAACAGGAGAGGGTCACACAAATTAAAAATTAGGAGTGGGCTCCCCTAGACTTTCTCGTATACTAAGATATCTACTCTATATATATATATATTAAATCCTAAGCCTAAAAGTGTAACGATTTTATGTGACTTTTTATGTCATGTTTTTTGTCACGCTTTAAATCGGGCTTATTTTAAAACCTACATTCAGTATATATGTTTGGTATCATTCTTTTCAGAATTTATCAAACTTTAATGTGATGTTGTTAGATTTTCAGATTATTATTCCATTTTTAAATTATAAACTAATAAATATCAAGAACTCATGTCCTGCGAGATGAGACTTTCTGCCATAGATTTAACCACGCCTGGGGCCGGAAATAAAAGACAAAGAGTAGAACAGCTGCTGTACAGGCTTTAAATGTTTGAAGCACTGTGCAAGATGCAGATCATGCAGCACAGCAGCAGCAACAAGCCAGCAGCTGATCGAGCAAAGAAGAGGTAAAAAAAAAAAAATTGAATTTGTTTCCCATTGTATCGTCGTTTAAGAGGGGGTTTCAGAGGAGCGACCGCGTCTCCTTGGGGTGCATTCAGCTCCCCTCTTCACAACGTGAATGGCAGAGACGCAAAGTGGCTGACGTGTAGCGCAGGCCCAGGGGGGTTGGCAAGCGAAGCGAGCAGGGGCGAACCCCCTAGTATGATTATATTTTAATATTATGTACATTTAAGAACCATCAACATCAAATCAAGTTAATAATATATTGAACAATTATTAAAAAACTAAAGTTGAATAAATCAGACTGCATGAATAAAAGGTAAAGTACCACAAGCGGTTAGCGTAAGTAGCCCAAAAGTTGATAGAAATCTACTTTTTGTACCTAATACTTGTGTGTAAAATTTGGTTGACCTAAGTGAAAGCATACTCGAGTTAATGTGTTTACATACAGATACACTCATACACAGACATAATTCCAAAAATGATATTTTCAGACTTAGTGAGGTCTCGAAAATGGAATTTCTGGAGGATTCCAATACTTTCTTTATACAGTACTTTGTATACAAGAAAGTCAATAAGATCTAAAACATCGAGATTCATCAAAATCTCGACATTGAATCTTTGGAAGAATAGGAAAGTAAACTTAAATCCTACCCAACCCAGCAAGGCCTTGTTGTCACAAAGACATGCACATCTCTCCGGTAAGACCAAGAACTCATGACCATTACATTGACTGTAATCTTCACTGTGACTTAATTTATTTGTGACTTAATTTATTATTTATTTATTTATGCTTACATGTTTACCTTTACTTTTACATGTGTATATTTGGAACTGTTAATCGTAACTGTGCTTCCCATAGTTTAGTGTTTACGTAGTCTTTTATCTAGTCTTGAATACTTTTATCTAAGGCATCGACAGGCCTGCTCCAAACGATATTTCATTGTATTGTACAGTGACAATAAAGGTATTTTGCATCCTGCATTTTGACAATTCCTCCATTTTCATGTTCCATCTCTCTCTTTAACCCAACCTTTTTTCTTCCATCAATTTCCCCAACTTCCTGGCTTCTGATTTACCTCTTTACTCTCATTGATTAGTGAGGCCTCCCCACAATCTGGTCACAAAATTATATTTTGTTTTTCTTTCAGAATATGGATGGCTGAACAACCAAACAGGATGAAGATAAAATGTAAGCTTGTACAGTATATACATTATTGGCAACTCAGGATCTGTCCTCTGAGAGCATTGTATTCAGGCATGTATAACTTGACAAGCTGAAAATTCTGTCCATTAAATAATTTAATTGCCTTTCATTCTTCACAGATCTACTGTATATCTTGTGCTCTGTGTCTAAATATGCTGCTCATACCACACTTCTACATGCTTTCTCTATTTCAGGATTCAGCTAAATGACTTCATTATCAATGAAGAGTAAATTAAAATCAATTCTGAATACGCCTTAGAAAATGGTGCTACCTGCTTCAGTCAAATCAGCGAGAAAACATCCACAAATGAACACCAATAAAACTCAACTCAGTGTACTTGGCTTTTTAGTGGAGCTCGGGAAAATCTCATAAGAATTTAAATCTGTTTATAGATAAAACAAAGCACTTCAGTCTATAAGTATCTTGTTTGTTAAGCTAGCAGCTACTGCCTATAAAAAGTATACACCCCTATAATAGTTTACACAATTTATTATTATACTGTACACATTAAATCAGAAGATTTAATTTTACGTTTTTGACATTGAACAACATAAAAAAGATGTCAAAATTAAAATAGACCTCTGCAAAGTGGTTTAAATTTATTACGTAAATTAACTTATCACTTAAGTTTTCACACCCTTCAAGTCAATTAGTGGAAGGTCTTTGGCAGCAATGACAGTCTGAATGTACATTTCAGCTTTGCATATCTGGACACTGCAGTTTTCTCCTCTGTCAGCTCTCTCAGGTTGCCTGGGAATCAAGAGTGAGCAAATAAATTCTCAATAGGATTGAGATCTGGGCTCTGACTCAGCCACTCCAGGACATTAACATTGTTGTTTTTAAGCCATTCCCGTGTGGCTTTGGCTTTATGCTTGGGATTGCTGTCTTGCTGAAAAACAGGATTTCCCAGTAGTTTGTGGCATTGATTTTACCCAGTAACATCACAAGCCTACTAGTGCTTGCTGCAGAGGTGAATCCCCACAACATGATGATGCCACCAGCATGCTTCACGGTGGGGATGGTATGTTTTTGATAATGTGCAGCATTTGCTTGCTTTGCTTCACTAAAAATCTTTGTTCGGAAAACACCCCAGTACTCAGATGTTCCTAGGAAATGAAAGACATACCACGGTTATCTTTTTTGTTGAAAGTTGAGTAAATTATTATGTAGGCTTAGAGGGGTTCCCAAACTTTTTCATATGTCTGTATTTTGTCATATCTCACAGGTGCTTTTTTTATCATTCCAATTTTTTATGACTTTGTCAAGCAGTTTGTTTCTAATAATGTCACATCATTGTTTTCTATTTCTGCTTTGATTATTACTTTTTAAAAATACAAATGTCAAAAGTGCCCAAAATCCCCAGTTAAAACCACTCAATCCCGCCTATGCAGCTTTAAGAAATGTAATTATTTTTTCAGTCATTGTTTCTGATTGGTCCTAAATTAGAGTGTTACACATTATCAAGGGTTGTAGGGGCACTCTGTTAGTCATTTAGAAGGAGACAGACACAGCAGCAGCTAGAGATTTCCACAGTTCCTCTGTTCACAACTTGAGATACTGCTGTTCCTAAGGTAAGATAAGTTCCAAGTCAGAAATACAATGCATAGCTTCATAATGAAATGTTATATAACTATAAAATGTAATGTTTATGTTCTATTATAAAAGATAATAATGTAAAATAGTTTTCCATGCAGTCAGAGCATGATGAAGACAAGGTGTGAGTGTGGGGAAAAAAAGAAATTGTAATATGTTTTGAGGCTGCAGTGGGGTAAGGTTGGAAGGAGAGATATGTAAAAGGAAGGAGGTTTCTCAGAGCTTCAAGATGTGTTTGGCTGTAATAAACCTAGAATATAACTATTTATGAACATAGTGGATATTGCAGCCATCGCTGTCTTCATCGTCTTGGTGGGGAACTTCCCGGACGGGAAGTCATCAGAACGTGGTAGATGTCGCCGGATCTTCCTGAGGCAGCTGTGGCATGCTTTGGTCATGTCACACATGAAAAGGAGAGCTGAAACTCCACCACTGCAACCCCCAATCAAAGCAGTATTGATGCTTATGAGTGTGAGTAAAACTCACTGCAGATGTGACTCTCCAACGCTCGGGAGGAAAATCTATTCGGAAAAGGTGTCACCTTTGCTCCTGAGACATAGATAGGAAGGTAGCAGCTGTTTACTTCTCCTGTCACATGCCAGCATGCACTGAGCATAGCATGACGCATTTTGTGTGCTATTCTACTACTGCCTGTAGTGTGTTTAGTTTAAATTTTTTAATTTACTTTGCACTGAAAGACAAAATACAATTTAGAAGTGTTGAAGAGTTTAATTTTAAAAGATAAAAGAGAAGAATATGTAAAAAAATTGTTGACATTTGAGTGACTGTGTGTTTATTTCAATTACTTTATGTACAAAATATGCAAATTAATTGTAATTTTGCTAAAATAATAATAAAAATCTATTTTTTTCTTTAGATGACATTATTTATGTAATGAATAATGCTTTGATAAGAAATAAGTTTTGCTATTATTATTTTGCTATAATAATTGCTTCTTATATTAAATTATCCTTGGGGTCTCCAGAGGCCACAGTCATCAGTTTGTGTATGTAACATATGTTGGTAGGATGAGTGTTAACAGTGAGTTTCTTTTTGCAACTGGTGATACATCCAGTCAACAGTTGTTGTATGCCACAATCTCTCCAATCTCAGAAACTGTAGCTTGGAGGTCCTTCAGAGTTATCACTGGTCTCTTGGTGGTTTCCCTCACTAGCCTTCATCCACGATCACTGTGGATGGCCTTCTCTAGGAAAACTTATAACTGTGCCATACTCATTCTATTTGTTAATGACTGATTTAACTGTACTACAAGCACTGGTGTACTGCAAAATTCATAGGTCCCCCACTATAGCAAAGTTGGGACTTCCTCTCTGTAAAAAAGCTTTTCCAATAGAACCACAATTTAACATTCTCGTATTTAGCATTCTCTCAAATTTAACATGTATGAAAACACAAGCTTTTTAAGGTTACTTTCACACTGTAGCTAAAAGTGACTGTAGTCCCGATTTTTGTCTCATATCTAATTTTTTTTTGACTGCTCAAATTAATTTTGCGACGAAAAATGAGATGAGTAAAGATGTCCATAATGAATGTGTACCTTCCATGTGAAAAATGAATAAAACAAGTTTGTCAGAGAGATGCTGGTTGCTGCTAAGTTGTTTCAGAGCAAAATGTCTGTGAATTTGATTGTGATGGGAAGAAAGAAAAACAGGAAATGAAAGATCAGAGCTGTTGGTTTGTGCACATTTATTACTACTGGTGTTGTGTAGTGGCCCAAAAACCGAGGAGAGCAGAATGGGACAGTACCTATGACAGGAATCTGAATGTTTTCAATGTTTTGTTGTAATTCCATATCTGTTTTTCCTAATCTATTTTTCCCAGGTCTCTGTCACATATGAGTGAAACAAATGGTAATAGAGAGACAGTTTGAATGTGGTCCTTTCTTGGTTTCAAAAATCAAACACAATTGATTGAATGTGACAGTTTTATAACAGTGTTGTTGCTATCAATGAAATTCCAAAAAAGCAATACCAATCTGAAACAACAAAAATGACAATTATTATCCGACAATTTAAAAACACCAAATCAGGATATTTCAAAATTGATCATAACTATTAATCACAATAAAAACTGCAATGAAAATCTAAAAAAAAAAACCTAAACACAGAGAACCCAGACTTGTACTAATCGGATTCTGAGAAATCATTGACAATTTCCTGCATTTAATTCTTTTTTTTTCATCTGTCCTTAGAAAACTGCTACATGGGTGTTCTACCATATTTCAAAATAAACTGCCTGTCCACTGAAGTTGGTAAATATTGAAACAAAAGGTCGCCTACTTTGGGAAAAGTTGTGCAAGGAGGAGAAGGAGAAGAAGTGTTTTCTGTTGAGCTTGCCATGATGCTTGAATCACCTGATGTTCATATAATCTCTGGTTATGACACTTGGAGGGATCGCCTTGCCAATTCCATCTTCCACTGATGCTTTACGTGTAGATGTTACCTTAGGTATAGCTCAGCAATGGCATGTTAATTTCTTGCTTTGAGCAGCGCTTATTCTTCTTTTTCTAATAATCATGCAGCTCTTCTTTGTCTACTTACTAACTTTTCTAGATTACTGCGCCCACCTGTCAATTACCTGTAACAGCATAAGATGCAAAATATCAGGTTTTCCATCCATCCATTATCCAACCCGCTATATCCTAACTACAGGGTCACGGGGGTCTGCTGGAGCCAATCCCAGGATGCAAGGCAGGAAACAAACCTTGGGCAGGGCACCAGCAGAGCACACACACACACTAGGGACAATTTAAAATCGCCAGTGCATCTACCCTGCATGTCTTTGGACTGTGGGAGGAAACCGGAGCACCCAGAGGAAACTCACGCAGATATGGGGAGAACATGCAAACTCCACGCAGGGAGGACCTGGGAAGCGAACCCAGGTCTCCTAAGTGCGAGGCAGCAGTGCTACCACTGCGCCGCCCTCTCACTGTTTTGTTTAATTTAAAAATGCACAAGTGTTTTTTTTTTGTGTTTTCAAGAATTAAAAATATTTTTGGAGTTGGATTTGTGGATGTCTGATGAGGGGACTGCTGACTCAAAGGGCAATTCATTCACCTTTTCGTGGAGTGTTCTTTTGTCTTCATTGTGTAGGTTAGGGCACAATGCTGACTCACCACAAGCTGTACCTTCTACATAAGGTGCATTTACTTTACAATCAATTGAAACTCCTTTACTACAGACAGGTGATCTTTATTGAACTAATTATGCGACTTCTAAAGCCAATAATGATGTAGGTGTGTCATATAAAGGCAGTGGATACTTATGTGATTGATCATTTTTCTTTTCTATTTATAATTAATTGCACGTGTCTTTTTTTACTTTCACATTAAAGTCTTTTTCTGCTGATTGGTGTCAAATCAGCCAAATTAAATCCACTCTGATTCAATGTTGTATAACAATAAAATGCAAAAACCTCCAAGAGAATGGATACTTTTTAAATGCACTGAAAGTCATCTAAACATAACATTCTCAAACTTTTTTAATGCAATTTATGATTGCAGGGGGTTATTCTGGAGGCTCAAGGTGCAAGGTAGGAAATCACCCTGGTCAATATCGTCCACACACACAGATATACGAACAGGGTCATTTTGGAACTGTAGGAGGAAAAAATGAGTAAGCAAATGAAAACATGTAAACTCTGCAGGGACTATGACGAGGCACCGAAGAATGCAAACTCAGGACTCCAGATCTGTGAGACACAAATGATACCCACTGCACCGCCACGCTGTCCTTATCTCAACATCTAATTCTCATTTAATAGTATTGGTTAAACAACTGCTTTGCTGTTTTTCTGATTTTAAAATGCAGGATTTGCCTTTCTGAAAAAAAGATTCTGATTGAACGTTGTCACTTGAGAGCATCTCCAATGTCGTACTGTTACAAATGCCACATTTACCCATCATAGATTTACCCTTCTTTAACTAAGACACGGTCACAGCTTTATTATCTATGGTACATCACTAGAATCAGGCTGATCGATCTTGGATGTGAAAATCATATGCCAGGGTATACAAACTCTGTACCACAGGCTGCAGGCTTCCATTTTAATCACAAGCTTATTCTTGCTTTAATAGAACACGTGACTTAGATTAATTGCTCCTTTTTCCCATTCTGCTGTGTCTGACATTCCTACCAACTAAGTCCTTTGAAGAAAAAAGAAATTGTGCATCTTTTTATTTTGTATTACAAAGACTTTTGGGATTACACACAGGTGCACATACTACTAAGTCAGTTATTGTTACTTAGATATATATGCATATGTTTTAAAATGACTTAGTTGATTCTTTTTTTCTGGCCCTGCAGCCAAATACATTAGTAATGATATGCAGGAAACCCATTCCACACTCATTTTATCTTGCGTTTCTTAAATATTCTTCTTTTCAATTATAGCAGCCCCCTCGAGCTTCATCATGCCAGTGTGAACATGACAGGAGCCACCCAATACACCCAACATTTTTCCATGACTCCTATTTCCAAGACTGGGTTGAAAATCAGCTCAACCAAGGACAAATTTCATTCAGACATCTATTTTATTCATGACGACAATGCATAACTTTGGGATAAGTTGGGAAATCTGTGTACCTGAACATTTTCTACCCAGACCTGAAAAGAAAGTTACTTTGTACAATGAACAGTCCAGGAATCAAATTAAATCTCTGAGGTTGGGTGGCTGAAGCACTTGCCACTGTGCTGCCAAAATAGCAATAAAATAAATTAATTCTAGTCTGAATCAAGTTAGCAGATTGCTTATGTTTCTTGTCACACACATTATTTAATAGCTTCAAACTGCATTAAGTGGAGAAAAGAAATCAAACTTCCAAAAGTTCATTGACACAAATGCTAAAAGTGAATGGCAGAAAAAAACAAGACATCACACAAAATATTTCAACAATAGACATTAACACATATGTTATTTATTTCTGTTAGGAGGGTATGCCAAAACAAATTTCGGAAAGCTATGTAAGTTTGATGATACACTACTTGATGTTGTTTGCAGCAATACAATAAACTTGATCTCTTTGATTTCGTAACATCCCAGCAGACTTCATATTGACAGCCTGCAGCTGTGTAATTTGCTTAACTTCAAAATAGCAAAAGTGTTTGTACATATAAAGGTCAATTGTTTTTTATTTGTTAATAAAAGTTTTAGTAAATTACATTCTATAAAGAATTGTTTTCACTTCTGCATTGAAAGCAGATTAAACAGAACCACAATCTTATAAGAGACCTTGTCTGAGATTTTCTGGCTTCATGCAGGCTCATGCAAAGCAAAACAACAATTTCCACTTCATAATAGATGTCATTTCAAAACATCCAACAAGGCACCATCAAAAACATACAGCAGTTTTGTTATTATTGAAAACTATTTTATATTTGATTTGCTTCATCTGCAATATATAAGTGGGTTTTGCACAAATCATATCAGCGATGGTGGTGGTGAGGGGGCTTTAATTTTTTTTTTTAAATAATATTTACTAGATGACAATCTCATGATACATTCTTAAAGTCAAGCCTGGACATTTGATTGCTAAACATTCTTCCGAATTTGTCCATTTACATTATGATTTACATTATCACCTTTAATGCAATCCAGCACCACAGGCGTAGCTATCAGTGTATTCCAGGCAAGCAGGGGAAAATGAAATGATTTGTGGCGATACAATCTAATGGTCTGTCATGCTTTCTGGCATCTAAACCAGTGTTACGTCAGTACAAAACTGTTACTCCATGTATTCAGGACACATATTACTTTTCGCTAGATTAAAATTTGCGTGATAACTAGATTACTTTTCATTTGAAATTAATCTGTGTCTGGAGGATTGTGATTAAATGAAGTAGAGTTTAACTGCATACTTTACTGTAGGGCCTAGCAGTTGTAATACTATAATGTTAACATTTAAGCTGGTAGAATCTTGTATGAACCCCATTTACAGTAGCTACAGAGAACTCATGGGCAATATCAAAGCAAACAGTATTACTTCAGATAATCCAAGCAAAAAATGTGTAAATAATCAGTTCAGCTAATAGGAAAGCTGAGTTAATTCTGTCTCTTTTGCTTACATTTTTGATTTCTCAGTTTTTGTCCATACCTGCTTGGCATAATCCCCTTTAATATATAAAGGTCTTGTGTTATTTTATTTAGGTCTTTATGGTGCCAAAAGCACCTAAAGCATTTTAAAAATGCTGCTTAAATGCATAAAGTTATAATGTGAAATAACGTAGCGCAAAGTATTGCAATTCACCTTACAGGATTAGAATTACCATAGTGTCAAATACTGTATCCTGTCAGTCAAACTGCAAGAAGGCACTAGAATTACAATTATACAACAACTTGGTAGGATCACACACAGCCATTTGGATATATTAAAACATTATAAATCATAATGTTCACTGCTCATTGTCATTGAAATGAACAGAACTTGAATAAGGAGAGTGTGGCATGGTTGTAAATTGGGTAGCTGTGGTATTTAATTCTCATTTATTACCTGCAAAGAGTTTACACATGTGCCATTTCTCAAGGTTCTATGGCTTTCACCCATTTTTCAAAGACATGCATGTAAGGCTGATAGGTGTCTGTAAATTCTCAAGAGTGTCAGTAGTGTGGACTGGATGACAATCTAAGCCAGAACACAAAATGGTGTCACAAAATCAAAGAAGCCACAGAAAGGTTTGGGACAGCCACCTGTATATTATTCCCTGGCTACAAAATGGTTTGTACTGATGTGTACTGATTGGGGAAGGAGGAACAGAACTGAGGGGAAGGAGGAAAGGTGGAGGCTTTAAAGGTCAGTATAGGAAGTGACATCAATGGGGCAGGAACCAGAAGGGTATTCATCTATAGGCTCGCACCTGGAAGTGACGTCAAAGGGGCCGGAACCAGGAATGACGTCATCAGGGTCAAGGTAGAATTTCCCTTGAACGGTCTATAGAAAAGCGAGAGAAAGAGTCAATGCACTCCGCTATATCCCGGTCTGGCTTGGAATTACTCTCATTCAAGCCCTTTAGCTGCCTCCTATGTGCACGTGTGTGACAATCGTTAGATTTTTGGGAGGACATGAAATTCTAGAGCAAAGCAATGCAAAGCAGCTCTTCCCACTATAAGTCTGCTTTTCCTTTGGATAGAAATTGAAATACTGTATAATGAAATACTAAAATAACTAATTTTAATAACATCTGTCTTCCCCATAAAACTATTTATTCTCAAAGTCACTTAATACATTTCAGAGTCATTTTGTGGCTGAATCCTGTCTCAGCAGTATTGGGTCAAGACATGAAATTAATTCTGGACGGGGGCACTCTCTCACTCACACTGAGTCAGATTGAATTTGCTATTTAACCTTTACAAACACACATTCACACTTGGTGACCAATTAACCTTGACATCCTTATGGATGTGAGAGGAAGACTGGAGGAAACTATAGTTAGACATGGGAGTCTTCATCCATGTTAGGCGTGGTATTCAAACGCAGGACAGTAGATTCATAAGGCAGTAACACTAACCATTGCACTACCATGCCACTGCCTCTTAAGTAATGTAAACAAAATTCAGTATTTAGTAAAATGCCTCAAAAGTATTATTTTTACTTGTTTAATTATATTAAGGCATAATAACTGCTATTAGCCAAGATCTGGTAGCTGGCAGTGAAGCGGCAACTGAAAAGAGCAGAGCCTAGGAATAATGAGCGCTATTTATCAACACAGCTGTTCTGTTCAGTAAACTTGATAGGAAAATTGCTTGTATGGCTTGCATAAACTTCAAAGTGCCTTTGGGTTTACCATAAAACTTATAAGAGTAAATATTCAACATTTTAAGAATATCTATATATTTTATAGATAAATTGAACTGTCAAAGCACCAACATTTTAGACCTGTAGGTTACTCCTGGTGGGGTTCTGCCAGAGTATTCTGAAAGTACAGTAAGCAAAAACCTCAAGTCTACAGAGAAAGAGCGTCCTTCAGTGAAATGTTTGCTTCAAGGGAGCCACACTTTCAATTTGAAAAACTTCTAGAAAAGTGTTATATATCATCAAATACACTGAAATATCTGAGACATGGATAAGTGTTGCGAATGGCCAGGACCCTTAGATGACTGGGACACTTTTATAGTGGAATGACCAGAGGAGAGAATGTGCACAGGGCATTATCTCCTATGGATCACTTAGTGGCAGCTCTCCTTAGTTGCTAGGGTGCCACAGATTCCCACAGGGCACACTGGGAATTGGAGCTTGGTGGTTCAGCACTGTTGGGATCAAGGGGGTGCTGCAGGGGCCGTGGAGTCCTACTTTATCAGCCTTCCACGGAAATGCTTCCTGACCATGCTGCTGGGACACCAGAAGTACTCCCAGATGCCTGAATAAAAGAAGCCAGCTACCGTTACTATGAGAGCCAGAGTTGGGAGGGAGAAGAAGACGCTTGACAGAGGAGTCAAGGAAGAGAAAGAGGAAAAGGGAGAGACAGAGGAGTGGCCACAGCAGAAATCTGGTCTGAGTGTGTTAGCAGGTCAGCAGGTGTTAAAGTGAACCTTCCAGTTGAAGCAGGATCAAAGACAGAAGAGGATAATGGTACTGGAAGGCTTGGGTTCTGAGGCTCGGGTAGATTTGGTTTTGAGTAACCATATTCCTGTCCTCCAGATGTGGCTGAAAAGAAACAGCTGGTTATGATGTCGGTAGCACAGACGAAAGAACTTTCCTGAGGCAGTTTGGGTGCCATCTGGAAGCATCTTCCAGTAAAAAAGTTGAAGGGCCTAAACCATGAATAACATGGAGTGGTCCTGCCCAAAGGGCAACACATTTTTATGTCTTTGGGGTCTTATTACACGTACCTCATCATGCAATTGTATCTATTGAGAATGGGCATGGTGAGTTTTATCCACTCTCTTTTTCATTCTGGCTTACTTACTGTTAACTGAGGACTGTAAAGCTGAGCAGAGGCAGGTCATGGGCCAGGGCTCAATGTGTTCAACGGACGCTGCAGCTCCCCTCCCAGCATCAGGGAAGCTGGGAAAATACCTGTGTTAGAATGTCAGGCTTCTTGATAATGAAGGAGAGTCTCCTGCAGTGCTGTGTGGAAAAGAAATCCCTGGGTTAGGAATACCATTTTTAAAAGTCTGATTGAAGTGTTCTACACCACCATTTATTTACCTGTGGGTGATAGAAAGTAGTAGGAATGTGTTTCAATCCTCTTTTCAATTGGAACGATTGGAACTCATGTGAGGTAAACTTTAGGCCATTGTCTGTAGTGATAACGCGAGGTGAGCAAACAAATTACGTAGAATGTCTATTGCAACTTTTGATGTAATGGAACTGGACAGGAAAAATTTCTGGCCACTTCGAATTTAAATCATAGACCACAATAAGAAACCTCTAGTGATATGGAATATCATGCAATTCTCCACAAATGTCAATGTTCCAGTGGTTGAGAAGGCCAAACCAAAGGCTGAAGAGAAGGAGGGTGGTAAAACTGTCTTATCACTCAAAAGGCAGGCTTCACAGTCACGGACAAGGGCTTCAATGTCCTGATAAATACCTGGCCACCATAACCAATCACAACATCGCTACTTTACCTTGACAATGCCAAGATGCCCTTTATGTGCTATTGAGAAGACATGGCCCCAGAGTGGTTCTGGAATGACAGCGATGTCTCCTCTTACAATGCAGTGATTATTCCAGATTGACAACTAATTTTTTCACTCTAAAGTAAGGCTCCAGATCAGAGGACACTCTGGACGACAATTCATTTGTGATTTAGGTATGAAGGGTTACAAAAAAGGGGTAATTTTTGGAAATTTCTTGCAGTTCTTGAAAGGACACAATATCTTGAATGAGAGAGTTCAGTAGCTGTACCAGATCTACTGTATATACTCGCATATAAGTCAGGTCTTGAACCCGAAAAATAGATCATAAAATCAGACCCCAAATTATACACCCATTCAAAAATGTGTTTTACATTTTCTTGCTTCCTCCAAAATCACACTAGTTTCTCAGACACACTGAATTTTGTTGCAGTAGCACAGTTACCAATTTTTTTTGCCACTTCAACGTCTTTTAATTTAAAACTAGCTTCTTCTGAAAGAACGGTCCATCGTAGATAAGACAATACATAGAAAAAAAAGGTAGCGTGCTCCGTGGTTACTCTCTCAGCTGGGCATGTTAGCATATCATAATCTCTTGGACCAATAGTGTGAGTTTTCCGCATTCGACTTATACGACTGACATTATAAAATACCGGAAATTAGATGGTAAAATCAAGCCCTGACTTTTCTGCGGGAGAACTTAAACGTGAGTATTGTCACAAACTCGCACAAGAGCCATAGCAAGGTTTTGGTCAGCCACCTGTATATTGTTTTCCTGGCTGCTAAATTACAAAATAAATGATAGCACTTGTAACGACCAACCCCTTACCCAGACCGGCCACTACACTACCAAGACTATAACTTGGAATACCTGAGGTTTCTTGCTCTAATATCAAGCTGTACTCCTTACAAGATGTCTTATTTTCCCAACATAACCAGAAATAAAAACCCAAAATAACCAGAGACAGTAAACGGATATGTCAAATTAAACACAGATATATTGTAAAATGAAAGAGAGAAAAACATTCAATAATAAATAAATATGTATAAGTGTGCACAAATTAGCACTTATCCCCAAAACACCAGTGACTAATTAATATATATATTAAAACAAATATTTACAATAAACTCTCCCTTGCCCCCAAACAATTAACAAAATCACACAACATAAACACAAACACAGATCTGAAAAACATCGCAGTTAAAAATGTGGTGAAACAATGTGTCCCAAAATAAAGTCAGGCGGTATAGAAACTGGTTGTGGTGTTATGGTGCTTCCTCCCAACAACAAAACAACCTCACTGTAAATGTCCTGGCAATGGTTGGAATGACTTCAACCCCGGAGTTTCTCGGCTCTGGCTGTCGTGATGAATGATCGGTAGATGAAAAAGCAGGCAATGGAATAAAGCAATGAATAGCAGTAATGAGTTTGTAGATGGTTGGATAAATTTTCTTCTTTTCTTTTCCTCTCTCTCTTCGCCTCACACCTGTCACCTCTCGCTCCTCTTTTTTAAATGTAAAATGTCCCAGATGTAACTGGTGTGTAAACAGGTGATTTCCGTCCTGGGGCTGTGGTCTCTCTCCATCATCCGTCCCCTCTGCACTTACGGGGACAACATTCACTGACGTACACATAACGGACAGTAAACGGGACGATTAAAACAACACGCACTCAGTACACACATAGAATATACTGTACTATTACTATGTAGCCCCGCTACACACTGATGTGCACAAATCAGAGGCCAAAACAGAACTGAGGGAAAAGGGAAAAGGTGGAGGCTTTTAAAGGTCAGTATAGGAAGTGACGTCAAAGGGGCCGGGACCGGAAGGGTCTTCATCCATAGGTTTCGGACCCGGAAGTGACGTCAATAGGGCCAGGCAGAATTTTCCATGAATGGTCTGCAGGAAAGTGAGAAAAAGAATCAGTGGACTCTGCCACATCCTGGTCTGATTCAGAACTGACCTCATTCAAGCCCTTTAGCTGCCTCACATGTGCACGTGTGTGACAGTATATACGGTACCTCCATGTCTTGGTGTAATTCTGCAACTGTTTGCACAATCATTGAGCGTGACAGCATGTCAGTCACTGCATTTTCTCTTACTGGAGTAAACTGGAGAGTGAAATTGTAGTGGTGCCGACGATCTGCCCAAATCGAAAAATTTGCAAAAGATGGTGGCCAGTGCTACTGGTGGTCAGCAAAGTTGTAAGGCCCTGATGGTCAGTATGGAGTGTGAATTGTCAGCCACACAAATAAACATTACAATGCTCACAGGCCCTGACTGAGTAACTTTGCTCTGTGGGTGTCAAAGCATGACAAGCAAAGACAATGGGATGCTCATGTCCATCTTGCATTTGTGAGAGCACAGCACCAATAGCGGAAGAAGAGGCATCACAAATCATAAAGGTTGGGTTGCTGATATCGAAGTGTGTCAGAACAGAGAGTGAAGTGAATTGTATCCTAAGTGAACATACTGCTTGGCAGCATGAGGGGACCAATCCCATAGTCTACCTTTCTGCAGCAGTCGTTGTAGTGGCACAGTTGTTGATAAATATAATTGGGCAAAATACAGACGTAGTATGCTGTAATTCCGGGAATTAAGGTAATTCAGATGCAGTAGATGGTTCTGGCATATTGTGTACATTTTTACTGTAGTGTTGAAATGCCGTGTGCTGACAGGCAAAAACCAACAAATTCTACCTCTGTGGCAGCAAAAGGCACTTTTCTGCATTTACAGTGAGGCCATTCCAGGTCAGAGCAGTGAACACTAAATTGAGGCATATATCATGAGTTGCATTACCTGAGCCATGCACTACTATGTCGCCCAGGTACACTACAACATCAGGGATGTTTTGCAAGATGGTGTGCATGATTTTTTGAAAATAGCTTGGAATGGAAGAGAGTCCAAAAAACATCCACACATCCGCATATAACGTAAAACTCCCATGTGGGTCACAAAAGTAGTTAAATTCCTGCTCTCAGGATGCAGAGGTATAACTGCTGTAAGTAGTCTTGACATAAACCAAGAACCATTAAAAACTGCAGTATGCTCCTCTGTAGTCAGCAATTGATATTTATCTGGCACCACAGCTTTGTTCACAGCTCAAAGGTCCACTCAGACGTGAAGGCCACCATATTTCTTTTTTGCAATGTCTAGTTTTGAGAACCATGGAGATGCATCCATGGGTTCTGTTATGCTACCCTCTTACATCTACTTCAATTCTGCATGCCCATCCCCACAAAGTGCTAAAAGCACCCTGCAGAATGGCTGGATAACAAGGGTGACAGAGGAATTAAATGTGGCCGGTGTGTGAAAGAGGACAGACAGCCAAAGTGATTAAAAACAGCAGGCATTTTTGTGCCAAGGATGGAGACACCAACAGAATGTCAGTACTTGTACTGTCAACAAGTGAAAAATCAAGGCCCAAAAATAGATCTAAGCCCATAAGTTTGGAGCCTGTAGCAAAGATGTGAAAAGGAAAAGAGGCGAGGGACTTAGTGTCATAATGTACAGTCAAAAGAAGAATTCAACGAACTACGATATCAGTGTTCCTATACCCTTGGAGTGGTGTGGTTGGGGGCTTGTTGTGATGTGAAATTTTGGATATAAGTTGATACATATTTTGTATGTCTTTATTTGTAACTTAGGCAAAGCAATGTAATATTAGTGTTACATTAGTGAGAAGCCAGGACTAAGTCAGGAAAGTGAATTTTACAATAGGATTTGGGGGGGGGGAGTGCCTGAAACAAGTTTGATAATTGTTTCTCTGAAGTCTCTCAACCCCCATAGGAAAGCCATGTTGCCTAACTGCCAAGCTTTACCTTAACATATGGTTTTGGGGGCAGGTGTGAAGGTGCTCTATTCCCCCATTGGTCTGAAGTATGGCTATTTGGAACTGCCTTGTATCAGAAGCCTTTAAGTACCGTGACGTCCTATTGGCTCTAGGGGTTGTACAGAAAACCTATAAATTTGCTTACTTACCTCACACTCTCTCTCTTACCAAACTGATGCATGAACTAAAAAGGACAACACAATGAAGAGCACAGCTCGGCAGCCATGCTGAGACAGGCATGCGGCATGTTCTGAAGAAAGCTGACCAAACATGAGGACTTAACTAGAGACTTTTTAAGTAACTAACAAGTCTGTGTGCCACCTGAAACTACACATCACCATTTATCAGGTTGTATGGTCGCCAATATATTCAAATGTACTTTGCATATTGTTATTATTTATGAATATTACCAATAATACATTGTTTAAATTGTAACTTAACTCCTGCTTGTCTTTTACTACACCTAATTGCCTGAGGTTATAGATGTAGAAAGGAAGGTGGGGAGAAGTTATATACTATACTATTTTATAAACAGTGGTAAGTCTGGGAGATTAGAGGCATTCTGACAAAGGATACTTATTAATAATACAAAAGGGAAAGTAGAGCAATATATTACTCTACCAAGACAAAACAGGGCTGAAGGGAAAATTTTAGCACCAGTGTCAGTTAGCAAAGGCAGACACATGTCTTTCAAGTAAACATCACATACTTTGAAATTATTCTGTTTGCAGTTGGCCATGTGGATTACTGTTAAAGGCCGACTGGATGAAGACTGTGCACGCTGACCTGTTTGCTGTGATGTAGGTGCAGAACAGCAGCGTCTGGAGAAGTAATTCATTTTCTGACATTTCTACACCTCTGACCTCATACTGGGCAGGCAGGCGATCTTGTCCTATGTGTATTTGCACCATAGTTGCCACAACTAGACTGCGTATGATATCCTGTTGGTTGCAGGTACTGATTGGAAGTTACACTCCCCAGCAGAAAAGGTACTTCCTGTCAGCAAAGGTCAACTTTTAACTTAGTCATGTTGATGAATGAGATTTTTTTTGTAGCTTGATCTTCATGGTACATCAAACATCTTTTTGTACATGGTGATATAAATATTTTCTAGTTATAGTGTAGTTTTGGTGGAGGTATTTACTGTATATGAATTGGGCTTGTGGTGCACTTTTTTATATACACTGATTTTTTTTCTCTTTGTACTTATATTTTGTACTTTCTATTATTTGAAGGACTGTGGTTTTTATGTATTATCTTCCTGTCTGCATTTTTATTTAGGAAAACTAACCATTTTTTGTATGTGTATATATATATATATATATATATATATATATATATATATATATATATATATATATATATATATATATATATATTGTTTTAGTTCCTTTTTTTGGGGAACTTGCAATACTCATTGAAAATATTGTATAGTTTCACTATTTTTTGGGACATGGCTTCTTTGTGTTTGGTGTGGCAGTTATTTAAAAAAGACAACCTGATGCTATTTTTATGTGCACCTGTGAATAAAACCCACATTCTTTTTGCAATGCCATCTTTTTGTGTCTGTGCCTCCCCATCTAACACCTCTCATTTTTGATCCCAATCTGTCCCAACATGCAAGATACACAGTGTGTAGTCCAGTGCCATCCTTCCCACTACACAGGCATTACAGGTATGCTATATATATTGATTTTTCTACTTCTTTTCAAAACTTCATGAATATTATTTTTGCACTATCATTTTTAAACACATAAGCTGCTTGAGGCTCTGCACATTTTCTTTTGTTTGCTTGTTTAAAGTTTTTAGTCCTTGATTGCTTCATTTTTCTTAAATGAAAAATATACATCTAGATGGTGAACTACAAAACAGACAATTTAGTCCCATCTGCATCTCTGTATGTTCGTCATAAAGTACAATACTGGACTTTAAAAGGTAAGGTTGTAGCATTGTAGGTTGTTTGGCCTGTTCATTGCTGCTGTTAGTTATTGTTATTGTACATGCAGTATATGTCAATTGTTCTATGGCTCAAAGAAACTACCAACTGAGAATTAATGGAATAACATGATTGTGAGCTAATGACTCAATAAGGTGGGCCTTCCTGTTTACAAGAAATTGTTTCCTGGGGCCTCAAGAATAAATGGTGCATACACACAAAAATGTTGCATATGACCCACAGTAGCCCCTTAATTTATAAACACAATTTTCTACTCGGTTTTCCAAATTGGCGACACCCAACGTCAAAGCAGTGCTACTGTTTCTGTGTGGTCTCCCTTTTTTCAAATTTGCATCAGTGGTGCAGGATTTATCAAATATATATCGAAATTGACTGCATAATATTTACAAATTTAATTCACTTGATTGTAATCATTCTGTAACAATATAATGGTGCACTGAATGAACAAACTGTTCCAAATACCTTAGTTGCTTTAGCGTTGTTACTCTCAGTGCACCTCTCAGAGTATTCAACCTATTGTATGTGTGTGTGGTATCATAGCTGCACAGCAGCTGATCGGAAAGCTCTATGGTGGGTTGTGTCAAGAGCACATAGGTTTATCAGGATACAGCTTCGAGCCATGGAGGACATTTATAGCACATGCTGCCTAGAGAAATCCACCAGTATCTGCATGGATTCCATTCAGCCATGCTGCAATCTATTTGAACTTGTTCCTGCCTCGTGTTTGATGCTTGCTGTGTGTTTGATGATTGACTGGCGGAACCCTGGATGGATGGAATAATTAAACATGTATAAAGAAGATTTATTCAATGTTCCATAAAAGTTTTGAAGAATCTGCATTCTAAGCTTAGAGCTGACTTTACATTTATTACAGAGCTCATTGGGTGGTGCTTGGTTATGTGGAGAAAGAAAACAGAAGGACAGGAATTAGGGGTTGGTACATTTGACAGAAACAGTACTGCTGCATTAAATTATTCCATTCAGGGTCAGGCTGTGGGAGGTAAGAACAATCCCTGGATGGGGCACCAGCTCATCATTACCATAGTGCCACCGTGCCTCCACATGTTTAATACTGTACCTGGTTTAATGCATTTCATCATGAAAATAATATCAAGTATACATCTTACTATTCTAAAATGTTCAGAGAGCTGTAATATTATGAATGTAATCATGATCATTGCCTGCGTGCTCCTGTCTACGAAAGAGAAAGCCCGTTTAAAAAGCATGTAGTGATTAATGACTTGATCAGGAAACACATGCTACTTTAGTTACGATGGGATTTGAGAAACTCTTGTAAATTAAACATCGATTTTAAGAATAAGTGTACAAAGTTCTACTTTAATGACAAACTACGAGATTAAAGTGGAAATTTTGAGATTAAAGTCTACATTTCGATCTTTTTTTCTTCACTGTGTACCTATTTTTTTTTTCTTTTCTCTGTGCCCTAATACGCTTCCATATGACACTCTGACGATAGGATACAACTCACCTCACTATCTGAACACTTGTTTTTGTATTTCGGGCACTGTACGACTTTCTGAACTTAAACTTTCGAGAGTCTCTGACCCTCTATCACTCAATCAACTTCCTTTTGTTGTTTATACCACTGCTTAAGCCAACAAATAGTACGTTTTTCCTTGCCTCCAATTTGCATTCGCTGAAATTCTTTTTTTTTCCCTGTGCTTTTGCCTTTGTCTTTTCACAAAACGCTGAATTTAAGGGGCTATTTATATTTATTTGCATATTCTAAGGGGCGTAATTACTGGGGGGAGTCGGGTGGGGCAGCAGGCATGTGTGTTACATTTCACGCTGACTGGGATTTATGGAGCTAAAGTATGTGGAAGTTGGTTTACGCATGGTTTTGTGCATCTAATACACAGCGTTATACATGAGACCCCAGGTCATTTCTTCATATATGGGACTTTGAAGCTCAGTTTCCTCCTCTTTTTCAGACTCTACCATCTTTGGCCACCATTACATTCCTTCCCTCTGGCATGTAGGGCAGCAACAAAGTTCATTCACAGTGGTCTGTCTTTGGCCATTGTCTCCAATGTGCCCCAAGTATAGTTCATAGCTCTCATCTCATCCTCTTGGTCTCCCACATTTCCTGTGTCCTTCTGGTGTGCAGTGGAGTGCAGTTTTAATGATGGTATCAGCATCTCTGCTCATCACATGGCCCAACCACTTCCAGTGCCTCTTCATTATAAACGTACCCATGTCCTCTTGTTGACATTGGAGGAGAAGGTCACGGTTGAAGATCTTTCTGGGCCAAAAAAGCCCAATATCTTCATCAGGCTTATGGTGTGGAACACTGACAGCTTGGTTAGGTCATTTGTTGACATGCACCAATATTCTGACCAATAAAGCAGTGTAGACAGGTCACAACTCTTATAAAGTTTTAATTTGGTGTTAATCCTATACTTGGATGAATTCCATACATTTTCCAATTCCTGAAGGCAATCCTTGCTTTTTCTAGTCCGCTCTTGATCTCCTCACACCTGTCTCAACATCCTTGTGGGTGACACTGCCTAGGTAGTATTTCTCTATCCTGGATAGGTCAGCACCATATACTTTTAATGGTGATGGGGATTCCACATTCAGTGTCATGATCTCTGTTTTCTTTTGGCTAACTCTCAGTCCCACATGACCTCCAAAGAGGCATAGGCGTTCAGTATATTCCCGCATGTGTTGGTGTGTGTGGGACAGCAAGGCAAGATCACTATGAAAATCAAGGTCTTCTAAGGTGGTGAAGAGAGTCCATCTGATACCTTTTTGTGCATTTTCCATTGTCTTTCTCACCACAAACTCTATGGCCAGGCTGAAATGCTTGGCAAACTTCAAAGGATAGGCTGCTGTTGCCTACTGTACAGGTAAAGCCTGCTTGAAAACCCCTGATGGTATGTTCAATCTTGGTGGGAAGTCCATTGAGTCTTAAAATCTGTTATAGGCTTTCTTTGTGGTGCTGTGGAAGGCTTTTTCAAAGTCCACAAAGTTTATGTATAACTGCCTTTGTCATTCAGTATATTGCTCTAAGATGTGGTATAAAGTAAAAATCTGGACAGTACAGCCTCTGTTCTTTCTGAAGCCACCTTGTTCTTTATGTAGGTAGTTGTCAACAACATCTCCAGTCCGCTGGATGATGATCTTGGTAAGAATCTTACTATCCACTGACAAGAGTGTGACACCACACCAGTTGTTGCAATCAGTTACTGCACCTTTCTTGGGAATCTTAACAATTATTTCTTTCGTGCAAATTTTTTTGTATCTGTTCCTTTTCCAGAATATACAGTAGCCAGTCCTGAATTCTGAACAAAAATTAAATATAGCACTGTATACTATATAAATAATATAAACTAATACTTCAATAAAAAGACAATATACCTATATTTTAAAACCTATGGTCACAGGGAACTTCCAGAAACATATAGTCTTAGACCCCAAATTTATATTACTTTTGGAAGTGTAAAGAATCAGTTTAACTGGAAACACTGCCTGTTCACCTTCTATTGAGAACTTATATATAACTAAATCTTGACAATGTTTTGTAATATAGTTGCAAATCTACCCTGAAAGGCACAAAAAATAACTACTTGGACAGAATCATCTAGGACCATCAAATACATATATCACACACTAAAGCCTAGAAATGCCTAGGAAATGTGCTCATAACACGCATCTAAACAAGCACGTTACGTGTGTCTAATATGCTCACTATTTTTACCCAAATAAGAGCAATCAAACACCTTGACTTATTGGATTAAAATTATTTAATTATCCAATTTATTTTAAAATATGCTAACAAAAAAAAAGGAACAGCCAAAACCATAAGGCTAATAAATACGTAGTAAAATATGGTTAATAAAAATAAATCATAAACCAAGCAAGTAATAAAAAAAATTAATTTTTAAACACTCAAAGGCACAAAAAAGGAAATCCTAAAACTTAAATTCAAGCACTATAAAAATATAGGTGAAGTAATAAAAACACCATAGATCTTAACCCTAGACACATGAACAACACATACCACAACCATAACTACAAGATATCAAAAGCAGCAAAACTAAAGTGGTCTTGCTTTAGTGACTTGAGGCTGCTATGTGCTTTAAGAAAGTTCTGTCCATGACACATTGGCTCCACAACGAATTCTGAAAAAAACACCCTTATTATAAAGGTTAACATAATGAGCGGAGTCCACAACATTTTTCTGCTAAGAATAGACCATGTGAAGATCTAAAAGACGTGACAGGTGACAGCCCTCAGGAAACAATACAGAACCTGTTTGGAACTCTTACTAATGACATTACAAGAGAATCAGATATTTCCTGCACTGAAATTTCCAGATTCTTCATGTCTGCACCATTCAATTCCATGCCTAGGACAGCCAGAGTGTGGCCAACAGATGTGAAAGTGAGAGGCTGAATTCCACCAAGCTTTCTCCTAACTCAATGGAATGGCGCTATCAAAAGAATGAAATATTCTAACTTTTACTCTTTTCAACATTAAATCTGGCAAGCCAACTAAAGACTTTCCTGAATCTCTCTGGGTTCCTTTTGAGGTTGAAATAAAGATGTTTGTACTCTTGTTCATGAGGTAGTCACCATGGCCATGTGAGCTATAGACTGTGGATGTAGGAACACAAGGGACTCAATCAAGTGTTTAGGGATATGTCTGGTTTAAGTGTTGCATAAAAAGAGAAACTAGAGCTATTAAAGTAACTTGTATATATTTATCTTAAAAATTTGCTTCTGGCCATTGTGATTTTCCTCCCAAATGCAGTTTGGGTTAACTGGTGACTATATTTCTGCTTGGTGTAACAGACGGCTGGCAGCTCAACCCAGCTGTGATGCCCAGGGACTGGAAGGATGGGGTAAGGCAGCTACTTTTGGACACTGCGTCCCCCAAGACGCTAGATGGCAGATTCTCTAAAGCCACATCACAGCCATGCTGGGTACCGTGGGTGCTGCCAGGGAACGCTGTGGGTAGATGGTGGGAGGAAAAGTTCTCACCTAGCCCAGAAGTACTGGTAGATCACGAGGACAGAAGCCCAGAACTACTTGAATTCTCAATCTGTCCCGGAAGTGCTGACAGGTCTCGTGGACAGAAGAGCAGAAGCACTTCTGGGTCGGGCACTATATAAAGGACTGCTGTAAACCCAGCAAGTGAGCCAGAGTCGGGTGGATGGTGGACGAAGCTTGCTGGGAGGTGTGGAGGAGAAGAGAAAGACTTGTATTGTTATTATGTGCTACTCTGATTACTTGCCTGTTTATTTGTGGCTGTGGTGCTTAGGGAGCACTGTACAGGAAGAAAATGATTAAAAATACTTCTTGGTGCTTTTACCCAGTGTCCTGCATGTCTGTCTGTAGGGTTTAAGGGGCAACAGTGACCCCTAGCATCCACATCTGGAGTAGTCGGCAGGATTCTGGCCATCAGTTGGGGCAGAAATCTAAAATAAATCTGTGGACACAAACCCTACAGACAGAGCTGTGACACGAGGGAGCCCACAAGAAAGCCTTCACCTTATTTTGAGCTGTGATGGGGAAGAAGAAGATGAAGCAGATCAGCAACTGCACGCAAAATCCAGTGCTTGATATCGTCACTATCAAAGAAGAGACAGGTTGCGGCTACCGCCATTGGAATAAAAAAACTCTGGATATTGACATCCAGGATGAGGTAAGTGCTGTGGAGGGACTTGATCGATTTTATGAGTTGATTATCTTTGTCCTGTGCTTGTACCTCATAAAGGAAGAGGATCTGAATAGTCCTGAAGACGATGGTGATCTCTCTAACAGATGTCCGAGCGCAGAGGAGCTTTACCAACGGCTTGCTGAAGGGGAACACATGACCTGCCCCAAAGGATAGTGGGATAGATAAGGTCAGCATTGTCCTGTCTGTGAGGTCATCAACACCCAGATGGACTCGGTCTCCCAGAAGGGGAAGGGGAAGGCGAGCGAGGCACCGACTGCCACATACAAAGATAAGGAGGTCCGGGACGTGACTGAACAGTCCGCCAATAAATTTTGACAGGCGGATTGCAGTCAGCTGCAAGCTGCATCCTGGAACTCCAACTCCCAGGGGCTCATGCAAGACCTGATGGTGCATGCGCACAAAGTTGGTATGTTTGCCGGCACACAGCCGGAAGGTGGGGCTGATGATTGCCCGAGCCCATCTCCGGACGATCAATCTAATGATTTCAGTGTCTGACCTGGAAGTGCTGACAGGTCATGTGGACAGAAGAGCAGAAGCACTTCTGGGTCGGGCACTACATAAAGGACTGCTGTAAACCCAGCAAGTGAGCCAGAGTCGGGTGGATGGTGGACGAAGCTTGCTGGGAGGTGTGGAGGAGAAGAGACAATTGTATTGTTATTGTGTGCTATTCTGATTACTTGCCTCTTTATTTATGGCTGTGGTGCTTAGGGAGCACAGTACAGGAAGAAAATTATTAAAAATACTTCTTGTTGCTTCTACCTGGTGTCCTGTGTGTCTGTCTGTTTGGTTCATGGGGCAAGAGTTTACATCTTGCATCCACACTCGCATGAGTGTGTATAAGAGTGCCAATTCCAGGCTTGGTTTCTGTGTCTTTCCTGAAGCTTCTGGGATAGATTATGGTTCCCTGCAACCATGTGTGTTGAATGGATGGATGGGTGGATGGATGGATGGGTGGATGGATGGATGGATGAAAGCTGAATCTTCAAAAACCAATACCAGAAATTGGGTAATTTAGAAAAAGACCGTAAAAGTAATTTTTTGCATGGAAACTTCTAGTTGTAGAATTTTAGTTCTGCTGATATTTCGTGAGATATGAATGACAGAACTACAGCACTTACGTTTTTTTTTCCACATGTTAACTGTATAGGGATTTCTATTCATGTAAGCTTATATGTGTTTTTCCATAACAGGCCATAACCTGACATTATAATTAGTCTACCTAAGGAAACAATATTAAACTCTTAATTAAGTTTGATACATAAAAACACATCACCCTACAATTTTGTCACTTAATGCCAGGTATGAAAATTGTCACTAAATTAGCACCCAGACCAGAAATCCCAGAGCCTAGTGGTTTCTTTTCTGTTGTTTTTTCTCACCTTACATTCTGTATACATCTCTTTACTTGATTCATCAGCTCTCCTTGTAAGGTTTCTTTGGCCAATTTCTCAGCAGCACTTGAATCAATTAATGTTGATCCAGAGTAATCACCCTATTTACAGGATAAAGCTACTGATACAAACTGTAATTTAGCAACCCAAATCAATAAATGCTGATCCCAAGTAATCACCCATTTTAAGGAACAAAGCTACAGGTGAAAATAATTGTGATTATGAACACTGATGCATGACCAGACCTCCAGGTAAATCTGCGTCTAACCTGTTTAATGAGCTGAGCCTTCTAGCTTGTAACATGGGACACTGATTTGGTCTTTATTTCTATGGTATAACAATGAATCTGAAATAAAGAAACACCAGTATTTCAGGTAAGGAGTGGAATTCGATAATTCATAATATTTACTCTTCATCAAATTGTGCAAAACGCAATGTGTGTTTGATTGTTATATTACAATTTTTTGTAATGAATTTCTTTGGAATCAAATAAAATTAAAAAAAAAACACTGAAGCAGGTTTTCCTGTGTCTACTGTATCTGCATACTTTTTTGATAACTAATTTAATATTATCAACAATAAGACAGCCAGAACCCAGTTTATGGCACATAATTTCCTTTCTATATCCTAAAACCCAAACATTACTAAGCCTCATGATAAGAGGTCTGTTGTAAAGCAAGATTTTTAAATAAATGAGCCCAGGAGTGTGCAGGATCCAAATAGCACATGCCACACCAGGCTTGAATTGGGGTGCATGGCTGATCGCACATTCCTCCTAAAATGCGAGCGATTCAGTCAGGTGCCTCATTCACACCTCGGAGCAGGTGGAGGACAGCACCTGCACCCAATCGGGGTTATAAAAGGAGCCTGTACAATAGAAAGCAGATCAAATCATGACATCAGACCAAAGAGAGAAAGTGAGAATGGGAGGAGAAAGAGGCAAAACTGTTGAGGAGCCCATGTGGTGAAGAATAGAGGTAGGTGGTCAGGAGTATATGCGGGGCTGGAGAAGGAGAGCTCAATTAAAGCAACAAAGGGGAGTGGGAGCGGCCCTGTCATGCAGCATCTCCCTTACAGATGCCAACAGACTGGCTGAGGTAGACATGATTGGGGTTCGGCGGGAGATTTAAAAAGATGCCAATGTACTGGCAGTAGGACCCCGAATCTGGGATTTAGTGGATGAGTACTCCTGTCAGTGGCCGTCTCCTCATGATGCAAGGTCCTGATGGGATAAGCTGAGGAGAAGCCAGATTTTAGAGAGAGGCATTTGGGCTTGTGACGAGTTTAAAAGACAAACCTACCTTGGAATTTAACCTTATTTTTAGTGAGTTATTTATTTGGATTTTTTGGATTATTTATTAAAGATCTTGCACTCCACTTTTGAACACTACTTGGTTTTTTTTTAAAAGCACTTGGTACTTCTGCACCAATCCCTTGCTTGACAGGGTGTGTCCTCATTTGCCTGGCTCCTTTCAGTTTACAACTACCAAAGGTTCCGGGTTCAAGAGGCTCCCAAAAGCTACCAGGAAGCGTGGAACTGACATGGACTGGCATAAGCCCTTACTAGAAGTGGGCAACTATGTACCAGTATTCCACAGCTGCACTTCTACACTTGGTGTTTGAAGTACTAGAAGTTTTTCCGTGTTTACCAGCAGTGTTTGAATGCAGTTGGTATGCACCAGTATACAACACCGTCACTTGTATTTTTAATTCTTTGGAGTATGGTCACTAGTTCTTTCAGTACTCTTTACCAGCACTTATCACAACCTCCAGGCACTTTACATGTTAACCAGCAGCTGTCTCCACAGAAATCCTTCAATCTCTCTAGTTTATAAACAGGTAG
This sequence comes from Erpetoichthys calabaricus, assembly GCF_900747795.2. Lineage (NCBI taxonomy): Eukaryota > Metazoa > Chordata > Cladistia > Polypteriformes > Polypteridae > Erpetoichthys > Erpetoichthys calabaricus. The sequence continues at coordinate 126,324,968 of NC_041406.2, forward strand.
GTAAGGGACCTATGAGTGCTTCCTTCTCTTCCACTTCAACCACTGCTAAAGACTGATACTATGGTAGCATTTTTAGAGCCTTTCTTTATGGCCAGTTGCTACAATTTCACATGATTAGACTTTTCTTCATGATGCTGAAACTCAAGGGTTTGGTCAAGTGCTTGCTGAATATTTTAACAATTACAAAGGGTTACTGTGTTACGTTCAGTTTACCACATGGTGATGAAAAATAAGATAAGGAATCATTTAGGCTATTGCAACAAACATAATTTCTAAACTCTAGTAGCCTGTGCTAGATCTCTTACTGTTACAAAAATAGCAACAGCAATTCTTACTTTGTCAATGGTTAAAGATGAAGGTCAGTGATGAAATGTGATGCGCAATTGTGTAGGAAAGCAATTACAATCATCCATATTGACTTTGAAAAGTGGTGAAATTCATATATCACTTAAGTCTAAAAGTGGAGAAACATCATGAATTTTATTTAAGCCATGTAGGAAATGCTCACATGCTGTTTGCACGTCTAGACTTTTAACAGGCACTAGTGAATACTCAGAATTTATTAATTGACAAATCATACTAACTCATACACACCAAGATCAGCAGCAGCAAAATGGCAGTGTTTGGCAGGAGGAAAGCAAATAACAGTGTGAATAAATTTGAATTTAAACAAAATGAGTTAATGTGAATGCATTTCTTATTTCTAAATTATTCTTCTTATGCTATTTTAAGTAACAAAATAACTACAGATGCAGTGCTGGTGCAAACTCTTCTTCTAAGGGCACTGGGCTCATATTTGAACCCAAGTTCCTGGAGGTGGAAGTGCTGAAATATAAAATAATTACAATGTTTGTTTTTGTCATTTTTATACTGAAAAATTTTACTACTGGACATTTTTCTTTTTCCGCTTCAAACTAGCAGAAAGAAAATGTACATGTATTGCCACATTCCTATCATTGCATAAGAACAGGAGGGATTACTGCTTTATTATTCCTCACCTTGAGCACTTCTGTGCTTCATACAGTAAGTGTGATTTTATACTATATCTTAAAATTGAAATAATGCAAATCAACCAGGTCTTGACTTTCTTAGATAAACATTCTTTGAGTAGTGACAGAGATGGGCTCCAAAAGCTAGTGTTATTGTCACCATTATTATTATTATTATTATTATTACCATATGATGCAGAATCCTTTCTGATACAATTAATTACCTTTTTTCTATCAAGTCAGGTGCAATTGATTTCTGAAATATTTTAAAACCGTTACTAGTTTCTGCATTAGGAGTCAGTGGAGCACAACCCCATCAGATGATCTACAAAATAAATAACACGCTTGTGTCAGTAATATAAACAAGTATTAAATTGTTTCTAACAAATCGTTAAATTTGTCTTCTTGAGCAATTTTTTTCTCCAGTTGTCTGTCATATTTGTTGTTATTATTATAAAGTGTACTCACATGACATATTACCCCTCTAATATGTGCTTTTTTGTAATTTCTAGGTTTTATGCATGTAAGATTTAGTTTACATTACAAATTTATATTACAAGAAATAAATCATATTTGACTTGGGATTGTGATATAAATCTGTACCAGTATGGTTATGACTCAAAAAAAAATAAATTTTTTTTTTTTGTGGTTCAGCTGCCTCAAATCCCTAAATGGCTAAAATGTGTCAAACACCACATATTGTGTAAATAGTCATTAGCAAAACAGGGACAGGTATTATTAGTTAGGAAAATTAATATTACCATTAACATAATTTGTACAAATAAAAGAAAACTGGGGTATGGTTCCACCAAATTATTCATTTCAATAAGCCACCGACTCCACCTTCCTCAAAATTCAGCAAGCACTGCCTGAACAGTAAACAGTGTCACCTTACCTTTTTGTTAGTGATCAAGAGTCAGCCATGCTATTAAACTAGTCCGGGTGAGCGAACTCTGGCGCTACTCGCTTCCACTGCTCTACTGGTGACTTAGTTTTATTTTGTAGTTAAGATTCTAGCAATTAGATTTTATTAGCTAATCTGTTGTCTTTGTCTAAGTGACAGTAGTCGCTATATTTTTTGTCGTTATCTGCTGGAGTTTCACTTGGGTGTTTTAACAATACCTGATAAATCCAGTGTTTACCTGCTTGTTGGTGATCTGCTTTCTCTGGCTGGAAGTTTATCCATGGTACAGATTGACGAGCTGCTTCTTTGGAGTGTGTTAGCCTGGATTGTCCTGTTTCTCACGGTCTTATCCAGTGACATCAATTTACAAGTGTGTGGCAGCAGAGCTTCTTCAACTTCAGTGTCGCCCATCTGAACCACCTTCAGCATTGTGCCATCACCGGGATATTCTTAGTCTTTCTAGTCGGAAATACATTCACCGTGGGTCTCCACAGAACTTCAACTATTATGACCATAAACCAATATGGTCTATTTGGTTTACTTTTCCTCTAACTTCACGGAGACCTGGATGAATAGTTGACCTTAGTTTGCTAGCTAACCTAGTGAGGACGACTATAGCAACACCTGTGAAAATCAAACTTGCCATTGTGCAATTCAATGTCAATTCACTCACCGGTAAGGGGCATATATTCTATGATCTGTTAAGTGACCGTAAGTTTGATTTTTTTTTTTTTTTTGTTTAACTGAGACCTGGCAGCAACCCAGTGATTTTTCGCAGCTTAATCAAGCTGTTCCCCCTGGGTTAATTTACATTTGCTAACCCCCTGACTTGGGTCGTGGTGGTGGTGGTTTTGTAATATTCTACAATGTGAAGTTGAAAGTAGCCTCTAAAACTGTGCCTCAGTATGCCTCATTTGAATCTATTGTCTTGCAAATCAATGGACCTACTTCCACTATACTTGCCACTATTTATCAACCTGCTAAGCCGAATATGGATTTTTCAAATGAACTGTCTGAGATTGTACATTCTCTTTGTTCTATGTCATCTAATGTTATTTTGTTGGGTGATTTTAATATACATATGGACACTGTTACTAAGAATCATACGAGGGATTTTATATCATGCCTCGATAGTACTGGTCTGCAGCAATTTATAGACTTTCCTACTCACTCTAAAGGCCATATTCTTGGTCTTATTTGTTGCTCTGGTGTCACTCCTTATAATTGTACAGCATTTGAACTGTCGATATCCGATCACAAACTGGCGTCTTTTTGACTTAATATTGACTTAATATTATGTAAATCAAATATTTTCCGTTCTATCTCATTTTTCAATATTAAGAATACTGATTTAATTGCCTTCTCCAATGGAGTCGACAGTCTGCTCAGTAGTGACAATTTCTTTACCCCAGATGAACTAGTGTCCAACTTTAACAATGGACTATGCAGCCTTTTAGATAATCTTGCTCCTCTGGAAACTGTCACTTTCATCCATTCTGCCCCCTGGTTCACCCCGGAACTTTGCAAACTTAAAGCTAAGGTCCGACATTTGGAATGCCTTTATAAAAAGATGGGCTCTGCTGTCCATAAGAATATGAATGATGAACACATGCGTGTCTATAAGGATGCTGTGTCTGCACTAAATGGACCTGCTGAAGGGAATACTAGGACTTTATTCTTTAACAACATCCTACGACCACCTGACAGTCTTCCACCTCAGTTTTACTGCACTGATCAATGTAACTCTTTTATGACATTTTTTAATATCAACATTGGAAATATCCACCAGCAGTTGACTACTTTTGGAAATTCCATACATGGAACATTTTATGATCCCCCTTCTTCTTTTCTTACTAGTTTTAAACTTCCAACTGTGGAGGAAATATTTGGTATTATTTGAAAATCCAAGTCCTCTACCTGTCAGCTGGATCCAGTTCCTACTTATTTGATTAAATTCTGTTTGTCTTCTCTTTCCTCTCCAATAACTAACATTAAACATTCTTCCCTTATCTCTGGTCTTGTTCCTTTATCTTTTAAAATGGCTGTAATAATTCCAGTTCACAAGAAATCTGGTGTGAATCCCTACAACCTAAATAATTATCGAAAAAACTGTTGCTGAGTATGTTCATTCTTACCTTACTGAATTATTCAAATTATTATTATGGCTTTCGTCCATTTCACAGTACAGAGACAGCCCTGGTTAAAATCACCAATGACCTGCTGATGGCAGCTGACTCTGGGCTGTTAACCATACATGTACTCCTTGATATGAGTTCTGCCTTCGACACAATCTCTCATGATATTCTCCTTGAGAGATTAAGATCGATTGGTATTATTGGCAATCCACATGTGTGGTTTAAATCTTATCTCTGGGATCAATCAGTTTGTACAATTAAAAAATTTCAGATCACAAGCTTGCCCAGTTGTTAGTGGTGTCCCCCAGGGCCCTGTCTTGGGCCCCATTCTGTTTATTATTTATCCCCTGCTTCTTGGTCATATCTTTAAGAAATGTAATATTCATTTTCACTGTTATTCTGATGATACCTAGCTCTACCTGTCTAATAAGCTTGATTCCACTATTCCACCTTCTTTCCTCTCTGACTGTCTGCAGGTAGTTAAATAATGGCTGTCTGCTAATTTTCTTAAACTACATCGTGATAAAACAGCAGTTCTTGTGATTGGAACTAAATCTGTTTTGGACAAATGTGATATTTCATTGACTATTTATATATCTCTAATCTCTTCCTGCTCCCAGGTTAAGAGCTTAAGTTTTATTCTCAATAGTACCTTAAAATTTGAGGCGCATATTAATAATGTTACTCGGTCTTGTGATATACCATGTAGTGGGAAGTGGCCCCTGCCTACACTCTGGACATCTGATAGTTTATGAACCGAACAGGATCAGTGGAGAGATGAGACAAAAGACTGACAAAAATTGAAGGGTGAATGATGCAAGTTTGTTTACAAGAGTGCTGTACAACAAAAAAATGCAGTACTGTCAGGTGGGCTTTGAGACACAGTCTTTCAGCACTGTGCCGCGACAGTCCATCAGCATTACCATGATGCTCTGTACCTTTGAATGCAATAGTGTAAGTGTGGGCCCCAAGAAATAATGCCCATCGTTGAAGTTGTACAGCAGCCATACCTGGGACACCTTTACATGGATTAAAGATGGACAACAATGGCCGATGATCAGTCAGCAAGGTAAAATGTCTCCCATATAAATATTGGTTAAACTTCTTAACTCCCCAAACCAAACTAAGGGCTTCTCTATCAATTTGGGCATAATTACACTCTGCTGGAGTTAAGGATCTTGAGGCAAAGGCAATTGGCCGTTCCGTCCCATCAGTGAACTTGTGTGACAATACGGCACTGTTTCCTGAAGAAAGGTATTAACTCTCTGGAAATATGTTCTTTTTCAATTGCGGCGTTTTAATAACCTGAATTTAAATAAATGATATTATCCCTCCCACCCCATGCAATATGACAGTTTATAAAATTACATGAAAGCGAGGATGAAATTAGCTTCTTTAATATCGGCTTACGCTGCATAATTAACGGGGGAAACACACCGCAGTACTCAGTCCAAGGGTGGGGACCTTGCGTATGGAGTTTGCAGTCATCGTCACAGCGCAGGAAGGATTTCTCGGACTAATTCAATGTAGTCTCCTGTAGTCCGGGCGTCAGGTCTCCCAATAGCTGGCAGTCCTCCAAGATGCCCTATAGTGTGTTCTCCACGTGCAAGCCCCCAAATGGCACAAAGCCCATTTCCAAACAAGGGTACAAAATTTTAGCTGACATCAGACAGTAGGTTTAAATAACACACAGTTCTCCTTCAGGCTGATAACACAGTCCTCCAGCTGTCCCTGTCGGTCTTATCCTAATGCTTGGCCCAGCAATTCTGAATACTGACACTCTGTGCTAAATCTGTCTCAGCTCTGCATGCTTACAGAAAAGAAATGAATTTATACAGTTTAAACAGATAAAGTGACAATTAATCTCAATATTATAACAAGATTCATATAACAGACCACCCTTTGTCACTGGATCTGTTACAAAACAAATCCTGAGGATCTTATCCACAAAGTAAAAGGTACTCGATCCCCCTCTATAATGTAAACAGCTCCTCAAGAATGTTTGTAAAGACGTGGAGTGTACTGCCAATCTAACTCCTGCTTCATCCGTCTAATACGCAAGTGTAGGTAAATATTTGTAATGGTGAAAATTTTAATAATAATAATAATTAACAGTACAATTGGACAGTTACATTTAACATGGTGTTACTACATAGTGATCATTATATTTCATCCGTTATATCATAGCATCAGATATTATAATTCTATATAGCATCTTAATGGATTTTACTATTCTTTGGTACTCATAACATTTCTACATTCAGTATGTTGCTATATGCACCCCACCCTTTGGTGTCTGATCCATTGTTATAAGTTATAATAGTTGTAACAGGCACCAATACCATAAGGAGAGGCATCACATGCAAGCTGGACTGGCAAGTTGGGGACATAATGAGTTAGCACATTGTCAGATGTTACAAGAGATTTTGCCTCTTTGTACGCACGCTCACAGTCTTTAGTCCAGCACCATGCTGTTTCACTGCGCAGCAAACTGTTTAAAGGATGCAAAACAGTTGAAAGATTTGGAAGGAACTTGTGATAATAATTAACCAGTCCCAAAAATGACCGCAATTGAGATACATTTTGTGGTTTCGGTGCTTTCAGGATGGCTTCAATTTTGTTTTTACATTTATGTAAGCCTTCTTTATCAATTTGGTGTCCACAATACTCAATGGAAATTTTGAAAAATTCACACTTATTTTTGTTTACTCTCAAGCCAAAGCCTGCTAATCTGTTCAGGACTTTTCCTAGATTCTCTAGATGTTCCCTGTCATCAGCCTCCGTAACAAGGATGTCATCAAGGTAGCACTGAGTGCCAGGAATGCCCTGTAAGACTTGTTCTACGGCCTTCTGCCATATGGCTGGTGCTGAAGCAACTCCAAAAACCAAACGGTTATACTGGTACAGGCCTTTAGTAGTGTTAATAGTCAAATACTTTTTGGAAGAGTCCTCCACTTCCATTTGTAGGTATGCTTGTGCAAGGTCAATTTTTGAAAACTTTTCTCCTCTGCCCAGAGATGCAAATATATCATCTATACTGGGTAAGGGATATTGTTCAGTTTTTAACACTGGGTTCACTGTCACCTTAAAGTCACCACTTATGCACACAGTGCCATCACCCTTTACGACTGGCACAATTGGTGTCGCCCATTCAGACCATTCCACTTTTGTCAGTATGCCTTCCCTTTCTAGTCTTTGCAATTCTGCTTCTACTTTGGGGTGCAGGGCATATGGCAGTGGCCTTGCCTTGTGAAACCTTGGCACTGCATTATCTTCTAATACAATCTGGGCTTTCATGTTTTAATGTGTCAATGCCATCCCAAAAAACCTCTGCATACTGTGAAAGCAGCTCTTTAAAACTGTTATTTATGGACTGGTTGTTTGATTTTTCTACTGTTTGCATGGCTTTGATTGACTGCCAATCCAACTGTATTTTCTTCAGCCACTCACATCCCAACAGTGGTACACCCCCTTTTTTAATTACATAAAGTGGCAATGTATGTGTTTTCCCTGTATATTTCACATTTACATTAATTGTTCCCAAGGGTGCTATTTTCTCACCAGTATATGTTTTCAACATTACAGGGACTGTCTCCAGGATGCAATGTGTAAAATGTTCCTTATAATCCTTATAGCAGATCACTCACAGGGCTGATCCTGTGTCCAGCTCCATCTTAAAAGGCATGCCTTCCACTTCAAGGGACACCCACAAGATTCCTCTGTCTGCCTCTTTAAGTGCATAGATATCAAAGCAAGCTAGCTCGTGTTCAGAAGAGTTTGATGTGGTAGTGTTCATTTCGTGCACGTTTTTATGTTTCTGTTTATTCTTTGCAAACTTTTTGTCACGTGGGCGGGTTTTGCACATTTTCTGTATATGCCCTGGTTTCTGACATTGACGACACACTTTGTCTTTAAACCAGCACTCCGAAGCGTTGTGTGACTTTTTCCCACATCTGTAGCAGGGCGTGTTTCTCGCGTGTGTCGCTTCCAATTTATGTGTGTTACACTCTGTCGCGATCTTCTGCTGCAGCTCGAGAGTATCTTTAGCGGCTGTCTGCATTGACACTGCAATTTCTACAGCATGAGGCAGGGTTAATGTACGCTCAGTCAAGAGTCGTTTTTGTATATTTTCATTGTGCAATCCACACACAAGCGTGTCTCTTAAAGAATCTGACAAGTTTTCTCCAAATTCACAGTGCTCTGCAAGCCTTCTCAGTTCTGCTACATACTCCGTTACAGTCTCCGTCTTTGTTTGGTTACGTTTATGAAAGCAAAAACTCTCTGCAATTGCAAGCGGTTTAGGGTTCAAATGATTTTGCAGGACTTCCACTATTTGGTTGAATGTTTTCTCGGCTGGTTTTGCTGGTGCCACTAAACTGCGAAGCAAGTTGTAGGTTCTAGCTCCCATTAAGCTAAGTAACACGGCAACTTTCTTTCCGTCATTAATCTCGTTCGCCAAGCAGTACTGTTCTAGTCTTTCAACATACGTGGCCCAGTCCTCCACCGAACTATCAAAACTGTCCATTTTCCCCACACAACCAGACATTTTCTTCTCTACTCTGTTCACTTTTTTTTCGCTTGTTTAATTTGTTTTACTCACAGCTCCTCTTTGCGCTGCGTATCCTGGGTAAAGAGTCTCCTGCGAATGCACCTGCTTTTCGATGCTCGTTTCTCCCCGTTGCTTTCTTGAAATAGCTCTCAAATAGCTCCGTACAAATTCTGTTTTTGGTTCGATAGTATGGTGAAAACAAAGGTGCATGTAAACCTCGTCGCCAGTTGTTGTGTCTTACATTCTACCTTATATAAAATTGAGAAACGCTGTATCATAACCACTTTCCATGTTTTTGTCTTTATTACTTGTTGTATTACCAAGAAAATCTATCAATGTGCATACGCATACTTAATAGTTAATAGTTTACATAAACCACAAAAAAAAAGTAGATCCACTAACACCATGTACATAACAGGAGAGATGAAAAGCAGTTTTAAATCAGCCTGATTTATAAATGAATACATGTTAAAAAATGTCTGCAAAAATTAATCAACTGAATTAGTTTCCTCTTCTTTGTAATATTTCATGCTTATTATAGTTCCCTTTATTTGGAAACAAAACATTGTAACAGAACACAATAAACTGAATAAAAATAACATAGCAAATAGAACAGTATACCCCCAAAACAATCTTTTTACTCTGCATTTAACCCCCATCAAAGTTTGTAAAATTTTTAATGTTGTTAAATATATTGTTTGGAGGGCACATAAACTGCACTTTACTGCTAAATTTTCACTTGAGACTAATAACTAGTTAAATGTTTGAGATTTAACAGACATCTCTCACAATTACCTCATTTATACTTGTACTCTTCCTAAGACGCTTTCTGACTAAAGAAAACTACATGTTCAGTTATGAGGTAAATGTAAATAGCATTTGCTTGTCTTCAGCCCTCCTTCAGTTCAGTGTCACCATTAGCAAAGCTTTTGATGATTGCTGCCAAAAAGACAAATTATATTCTCAGGTCTTTAGGAACAATTAGATAATGGCTTTAAATGTGTCCTCAGTGAAATACTTGCAGCATATTAAATTAAGGCACATCAGTATCCATGAACCACTTTTCTATACCGGCTTTTCCTAGTCAGAGATTTGAGGCATTTGAGCAGCAATGGTAGCAATTTAGGAACCAGCCATGGAAGGGCTTTAAGTCCAGTGTGGTTTCAACTGTGTTCTTTCACGTGGTGGTATGATGAGGCATTAGCCTGAGATTAGACTTAGTTAATCAGGATGTCTGGCTTTATTCTCGGCACCAGCCTGGACTCTTTGGATGCAGTAACAAAGACAAGAATGTTAGTTGAACTGTGGACATTAAACGTTGCCTTACGTCTTCTTCCTGACTCCATGGCTGGCGTACAGAGCACCCTCAGCACAGGTTAATTATACCACCATGCAACTTTATACCTGGTTTGTAAGTCAATGTTTTCCTGCCATTTTAAAATTAATCTTAAATGGTTTTTGAATATTTTATATATTTATTGTACAATTTGCTTTTGTGTGTATTCTGTGAGTATTTTTGAATATTTAACTGTGGTTAATGTACAATCTGCTTTACACAGCAGTTTACCCTTGGGATCAATAAAGTACTGTACCTATCCATCATCAAAATGAGTATCCTATGCAAAAGTCTTATGTTATGCAATTTACCTCTATTTTTACAAATACATTTAAAGGATACCGAATACAATTATATCATAATTTATCTGCTAATGACTCTAACGAAAAAACACTGCTTCATCTGAGTCATAAAGCATAAACAGACATCTGGCCATATTCAACGTTCAGTTCTACTGCTGGGCACCAAGTGTCCTGATTTTGGGACTTTTGAATATATCATATACAATAGCCCTGTCATAGTTCTTTTTATATATTGTAGTCTATGCTCACATATCCAAATACTGCCACAAATATTCAACACTGAGTACTTTAGAGCTTACTAAGAATTCAGCACAAATATAAAATGTTACTTCCCATCACAACTTTTGAACAACATATAGTATACTGCAAGGGTCATCAAATGGATTTGACCTGGGGTGAAATTCTCACAGACCAAATTACTCTTCTTCTTCTTTTTCTAAACCTTCTCTTAGGCCTTCCTCTTTTCTTCTTGCCTGGTAGATCTATTCTTAGCATCCTTTTCCCAATATACCTAGCATCTCTCCTCTGCACATGTTCAAATGCAATCTCACCTCTCTGACTTTGTCTCTCAACCGGTCAACCTGAGCCGACCCTCTAATGTACTCATTTCTAATCCTGTCCATCCTGGTCACACCCAATGCAAATCTTAGCATCTTTAACTCTGCCACCTTCAGCTCTGTCTCCTGCTTTCTGGTCAGTGCCACTGTCTCCAACCCATATGAAAAAGCTGGTCTCACTACCGTCCTGTAGACCCACCCTTTCACTCTTGCTGATAACCGTCTGTCACAAATTACTCCTGACACTCTTCTCCATCTATTCCACCCTGCCTATATTCTCTTTTTTACCTCTCTTCCACAATCTCTGTTACTCTGTACTGTTGATCCCAAGTATTTAAACTCATCCACCTTCACCAACTCTACTCCCTGCATCCTCACCGTTCCACTGACCTCCCTCTCATTCACACACATGTTCCTACTGAGCTTCATTCCTCACCTCTCCAGGATCTCTTCAACTTACTCCCTACTCTTGCTACAGATCACGATGTCATCAGCAAAAATCATAGTTTGGGATAAAACCTCCCTTAACAAAGACAAACTGCCCACTCAAAAACACACACACATTCTTTAACAGACACACTACCTCATTCATTCCTAGGCACCCTCATCCAGTCACCTATTTATTCACATCAGAAACACACATTATCTCAATTCAAACCTACAAAATATATATCTGTGCAAAGAGGAAGAATCATCTCAATCCATTCTTATGTTATTATCATGCAGTTCTTTGCATGATTTTGAACAAAAGTTCTGAATGCATTGAACAGTTTTTCATAATAGATGGATAAATGACAAAATCTGTAAATATAATAAACATATGAAACATCCTTCTGGCCAAAAGGTCTTTTGTTCAATGAGATGACACTGCTTTTGTTCTTTGACAGCAGTACAGAGTCATGTCCTGACTGCCGAGTAGCTGTTGTTCATGCATATTCATTGAAGGGGTTTAGTTTCTTCTCTTTATTGCTTTGTTTTAAACATTACAATTTGATAATAATAATAATAATAATAATCCTCCGGGCGCTCCGGTTTCCTCCCACAGTCCAAAGACATGCAGGTCAGGTGGATTGGCGATTCTAAATTGGCCCTAGTGTGTGCTTGGTGTGTGGGTGTGTTTGTGTGTGTCCTGTGGTGGGTTGGCACCCTGCCTGGGATTGGTTCCTGCCTTGTGCCGTGTGTTGGCTGGGATTGGCTCCAGGAGACCCCCGTGACCCTGTGTTCGGATTCAGCGGGTTGGAAAATGGATGGATGGATTTATATAGCACTTTTCTCAGTACTCAAAGCGCTATCCACACAGAAGTGAACCCACAATCTTCCACAGTCTCCTTACTGCAAAGCAGCAGCACTACCACTGCGCCATGCAGTTGATGCAGTTTTAAGCCACAACAGAGTTATTTGGGAATTTCAACATGGTGTTTATTAATTACGATTTGATTATCATGAATTACCTTATTTATCTAACCACATGCACATGTTAAATTTATTGACTGGCATTCTCTGCTCACTAACCAAAAAAAATACTACTTAACTCAAACATTGCGATATCAGTAACACATAAATTGTTAAACACCAAGATTATTTAGGATGTGTTCATTTACATAAACTCTTTAAAGCTGCTTTTGTAACAGCATATTTTTCACTTTTCTCTGAAGATCTCTTTCTATGCTTTTGTAGGATTATTTTTGCATTTATACGATACTAGCAAAATACCCGCGCTTTGCAGTGTGTTAAAGAGGTTATGTAAACATATATATACATATACATATACAGTATACATATATATATATATCTACATATACACATACCTACATATACATATATATACATATATACATATATATATATACATATACACATCCACATATATATACATATATATATACACATATCAGCATATATATACACATACATATACACACATACATACACACACACATACACATATATACATATATACATACATACATAGTGCGTTGTAACACAGGCTGTGATTGTTACATGGGAGGGAGACGACAAATCACAGCTTCCCGCTTTCTAATCAGGCCTGTGATTGGTGCTTTGACTGATGCCCAGATCCCACAGTATTTCCCTTTAGGAGAGGCGTTAGGCAAGTGTAATTGAATAGCGGTGCTGCAATATTAGCTTTACACCTGTTTTTAAGGCTTATTGACTGAAAGGGGCTTTCATGAAAAAAGTTAGGGCTTTGCTACAGGATACACTCTCCACAAGTTAAGCAAGTAAAAATAAAAGTATATATTTCTGTTTTATTTAAACCTTTTAAGTTTGTATGCGGGCGGCATGGTGGCGCAGTGAAAGGAGCCAGTTAGGAGACCCGGGTTCGCTTCCCTGCGTGGAGTTTGAATGTTCTCCCTGTGTCTGTCTGGGTTTCCTCCGGGTACTTTTTCAGTTAAGTCATCTTCAGCAAACCTTTATAAATGAGGGTTTCTCCTTTTTAGATAGTGCAAACTGTTTCTTCTTCATTGAGGTTTTCTCTTGGAGAGCTTTTATCATTTCATTGAAAATTAAAGCAGCAGCTGCCAAAATATGTAGCTTTCTTATTAATTTTTCAACATTGTGTAAAATAACTTTATAAAGTAACATAAAAGGTTTAAATACTGGTTATCCTTTTACACTAAAATATTACTAAAGAGATACAAAAAAAGTAAAATGCATATGTTGTTTTTCTTTAAGGAGATTAAATATTACTGAAGAAAGAAAAAAAAAACTAAAACAGCCAAATGGGGCTATGCATACAAACTTAAAAGGTTTAAATAAAACAGAAATATATACCTTTATTTTTACTTCCTTAACTTGTGGAGGGTGTATCCTGTAGCAAAGCCCTAACTTTTTTCGTGAAAGCCTGTTTCAGTCAATAGGTCTTAAAAACAGGTGTAAAGATATTGACAATAAGCTACGCAAACCCACCAAGACATGGAATCGTTTAAATCAAGGCACTGCGCTACCTTCTTCCAGATCGGCCCCAAGGCGTTCATATTTTTCCAAAGCAGTTCTGGTCTCCATCGGCATCTGTATCTGAGTCAAAAAACACCATCCCATACTATTAGTTAACGATTAACACATTTCTATATGTATTGTAAGCATACAATACAACTGATAATATATTGCGCTTATTTATCTGGTGTACCGACATTTTTGCGCGTTTAATGGCTGAAATCCAACGTGGTTTGTGCCCTTCAGAATGAAAACAGTTTGCATTTACCTTTTTAATAAAAGGCGAGCTTTTAAGCCTGAGAAATCACCCCGTAAATGCACACGTTTAATTGCACATGTGTTAATATGTATGCTTACACACTGTTTCTTCTTCATTGAGGTTTTCTCTAGCATGTAGATCGGGGTAATTACATTCACGGCATTCGTAGTCTGAATCACAATCTGATTGTATGGGTGGTTACCTAATTCTTGGCTCATCAGGCATACACACTCACTGCACTCGCTTACGGGAATCGAACCTCGGACGTCAGTGCTAGAGGTGAAGCCCCTAACATTGCACCACGGCGTGTGGTTCGTTTATTTGACAGCATGTAGATCGGTGTAATTACATTCACGGCATTCATAGTCTGAATCACAATCTGATTGTATGGGTGGTTACCTACCAGGTAACGCTTATGGTTGGCCAGAAAGTCAGCTAACATCAGCTACGGTGCCTTCAGTTGTGAGAAGCAGATCATAGAATGGTTGAAAATAGTTTACTGTCAAATAATGCAAAGAGTACGCGGCACGTGTTTCACCCTAATTTTTGGCTCATCAGGCGTACACACTCACTGCACTCCCTTACGGGAATCGAACCTCGGACGTCAGCGCTAGAGGGGCTTCGCAGCGGTGAAGTATTGCTTTTAAATTTTAATTAAGAAGAAAAGAAAACCTTTTTAAATTGAGGGAAAATATACCAATAACAATTTGTTAAGGATCTGTTTTTTTTGTGAAGCTGCCTTTACACAGCCTGTCCGCTGTTTTATAAACGAACGCCATATAAGGCCGTCCTTTCTCCTTCACAGTCAGTTCATGTGATTACGTGGGAGGCGTGATGACGCGATACGCAACCCCTGCAACCCCGCCTCCCATGGCCAACGAGCTGCAGTCCATTACTGTATATGGACAAAAAAGACGTTCCAGTTATGACCGTTACGCTTTGAATTTTGAAATGAAACCTGCCTAACTTTTGTAAGTAAGCTGTAAGGAATGAGCCTGCCAAATTTCAGCCTTCCACCTACACGGGAAGTTGGAGAATTAGTGATGAGTGAGTGAGTGAGTGAGTGAGTGAGTGAGTGAGTGAGTGAGTGAGTGAGTGAGTGAGTGAGTGAGTGAGTGAGTGAGTGAGTGAGTGAGTGAGTGAGTGAGGGCTTTGCCTTTTATTAGTATAGATGTGGAGGAAACATTAGCTGGATAATAATACTTACTAAAGTAAACTGATTAAAATGAACTTAAATTTCAAATGTCACAAACTTCTGATGCTTTAATGCTCCGAATATCTCCCTCCTTTTTTTATTACATTTATCCCAACTTTAAAGTGAGTACTGTCAAATCAACTTTATCATTTGAAGGTTAATCTATTATTTCTGCATCAATGTAAAATGGACTACACTGTGTAGTTTTCAGACTTGGCTTTTGCGTACCCAGATTAGCCATTGAACTGTACTGGTTATATCTTTAATAATTAATCTTAAATGGAGACAATATGTTGTTCTAATCAAAATACTAATCAAATACAGTACAGTATGTGTCGCAGGTGTTTTAATTATATTTGTCACATTTCAGCTGTTACGAGGGATGTCTAAAAAGTTTCCACACTTTTATTTAGCTCAATTTATTAAGAATTTCAAAAACAAATTACATCACTTTTCTACGTAGTCACTTTCGATGGCAATTTTCCCAGCATCATACCAACTTTTTAATGCCCAATTACTACTCCTCTTGCCTTCACTTCAGCTGCTGATTTTCTGCGTTGCAGCCTGATGGTCATTACAACATAAAGTAGCTTATGTAATATATCTGTAATAGAGTATTTCCACGAAGATTTGTTATTGTAATTATCTTTTTGGAAATGTATGATTCTTGATGACCTAATGGCTTGCTAAGCTTTCTTTTTTTGATCATTGATCATGTACTTCAGCTACTGCATTTAAATA
The DNA here is from genome assembly GCF_900747795.2 of Erpetoichthys calabaricus. Taxonomy (NCBI): domain Eukaryota; kingdom Metazoa; phylum Chordata; class Cladistia; order Polypteriformes; family Polypteridae; genus Erpetoichthys; species Erpetoichthys calabaricus. Next base: position 126,340,890 of record NC_041406.2, read on the forward strand.
TCAGCATCTTGTTCCTTAATTTTTATTTTGAATTTGGCTTTAAAGTAATTTTATAATGTAAATTTTCTTCTCAAAAAAATGTGAAGCTTCATCCACATTTTCAACACCTTTATTGTACTCTGTTATTGGAAGGCTCCTGCAATTTGAGATGAAAGTTAGTAATGTCACAAATGTGGCTTTCAGTATCATTACCATCTTTGTCAGTGTTTCCTATTCCATAATATCAACATTGTAATATTTGGTCTACATTGGTCTTTATTTAAAAAAAATTTTTTGCTTAACTGTACTTCAGTTTCTGTTATACGAAATACATTCCCTTAATTTTTCTAGAATATCACTGGTAAAAAGCACTGCGTATAAGTCAGATAATCTTAATTTAAGTTTTAAACATTGTTCATTGGATGTCAGTTGCAACAAAGCCATTACTCGACTGTGCCAGACTAAAATAGGCTCAGCAAGAGCAACAAGCCAGGGTTAATTCCAAGCTCATTGCAGCTATTAAATCATTCACAATTATGATATAGAATCATACTGTATTATCGTGAAAGGATATGGTTGCAACTACTCCAATGAAGCACACTTCATAGTCGGCTTGGACAATAACCTCAAGTGGTAGATATTATACTCACAAGGTCAAACTCTTATTACTCATTGGTGAGATATCACCCAGGACAGCACTGCATAGAACATACAACTTACACTTATTTATGTTACTGATTACCAGACCTGAAGATGGTCTAAATAGTGTGCTTATAAAGCACCTGGGGCTCTGGCCTCTGGTAATAGATATTACCACACTCAAAGTCACACAACTATTACTGATTGGTGAGATAGTACTATATAGAAACTACTCAGAAGCATCACTCTCTCTGCTTGACCCCTACGGACATCAAATAACAGTCAATACTTCTGTTATTCCCCAAGAGAAAAACTCTACAGTCATGTACACTGCTGCAGTTAAGCACTTATTTTATTTAAAAATTGGTAAAGAAAGATAAATACCAAAAGCAAAAATAATAAAGTTGCCATCAACAGAGTATAACCTGTACAGTAGGCATAGACCTGAGATGATTTGTGGGTCAGCTTGACTATCAAGTTATTTCTCCAGACAGCACAGAACCTGGATTGCTTTAATTGAAATAAATCTGGTATCTCAGTCCATTATTAAGATTTTATTTTGTGTCCCTTTCCAGGAATCTGTTTGTGTGAATCTGCCCAAGTTTCCCTTTTATTTTCAGCTGTTGCTCTCCTCATCTCATTGTATGAGACAATAATTGTTGTGAAACACAGTCTCAAACTAGGCAAAAGGGGATGTGAAGCCTTTAAAAGACCCATAAAGCCAGCCAGGACCTTCACATGTATGCCCAGATATGGCCTTACCCCAGGACAGCCATTCTTCAAGTACCAAATGCAGGCTTCAGCCTACACAGGCCACAGAAAGTGGGAGCTGGTTTTAAAAGTTCAAAATACAAATAAAGTTGCAGAATATATCAAACTGTCTCACAAGACAGAAAGAAACTGTAAAACTCTAGCTGGTGGAGACAAATCAAAGCAAGAATATTTATAAATGACGATGTTACTGAAATAAATAAAAAAGAGAAAAAGGGCAAAATAAAGACAAAGGGATTTTCCTAAAAAGGTAATCCAGGGCGAACTAGTCCCAATCTATAATCCAACAGGAAAAAACAAAAAAATAAATCCAATAAACCAGAAAAACAAGGAGCAACAGTCACACAGCAGATCCCTATAACAAACTCAATGACCCGCTGCTGAGATTCTCTCACTAGCTCGGTATGTATATAGACAGAGGAAGATCCCAGCAGCAGTGATGACAGAGTGGCCCCATTTCTTGAGTTCCACTCACAAAATACAAGAAACATCAGAACATTTAAAGAGAAAGTATACTGTATAAATGTATATACATGTTAAATTGTAAACAAACATAGCATAAATAGCATATAGATATGTTAAAACATATAAACTTGACATATATGAAAAATAATAACTTGAAAATAACGCACACAATAAAAAACAGAAAATATACATAAACCCAAACTGATAACGTAACATAGCTATCTTCTAAATGTGTCTTCTAGACACCCTAACCACATATAAAAACATACTAAATATTAAAACAAAAAAAAAACAGTCCACAAAAAGAAAGTTCTTCACCCAAACAAAGGACACAGACCAAAAATCATGGCCCAACAGGGATGACAAGGCTTGAAGACCACCTCTCTGCAGTGACAACTGGACAGCAGAAAGACCACCTTACAGCAAGAATGGTAAGACAACAAGAATCCCACCTTCCAGCAGAGACAACAACACTAAATGAAAACCTCCCGGAAGAGATGAAAACAGAAAGAGACCGTCTAATTGCAAGGATGGCAGTCGGACCATTCCTGGCTGGGATGGTTGGTCTGAAAAAGTCAAAAGAGAAGGCAAGTAGATTGTAAAGATGTGGACCACATTGGTAGGAAGGGGATCCTGATGCTTTCTAGCAGTGAGCAGTGGCTGTCAGGTGGTAACACATTCCTGGTACCTTTGGGTATCAAGGCACTGGCAACAACTTCACATTCTGGCACAGGAGTATCAGTGTCCTCTTAGCAAACTGATTTAAGATTGAGTAATTCTGGTAATGAGGCGAGCAGCAGCTTGGAAGCAAGTCTTCCATGGGACGCAACAGACTCATCCAGAGCAATGAAGGCAGGAAGAGAAGGCCCGGGAATGGTGACAGGAGCAGCAACTAGAGATAAAGGTAGGGCAGAGTAGGGAACGGCAGAAATGGGTAGGTCAAAAACTACGGGCAGAAATTGTAGGTTATGGATTGATTATATTGTCAATATCGGGTACTGAAGGAGCAAAGAATGTGCACAACATCAGGTAAAGCAGTTAAGACAAGTGAACGTTGGGAACAACTATAAGCAGTGTGTCTGTTTGCAGAGAGAATGTTGACCTCGTTGAGGGGTTTACTTACCTCGGCAGTAACATTCATGTCTCTGGTGACTCCTCCTATGAAGTCAGTAGACAGATTGGGAGAGCATGGGGGGTCATGAGGTTGCTGAAAAGGAGTGTGTTGTGGTGCTCCCGATATCTTTGCAAAAGGATGAAAGTCCAAGTCTTTAGAGTCTTGGGGCCTCATGTATAACGCCGTGCATAGAACTCACACTATAACATGGCATAAGCACAAAAGCGGGAATGTGCGTATGCATAGAAAAATCCAGTTGCAGGAATCTGTACGTATGCAAACTTCCACATTCTTCCGCTACATAAATCCCGATCAGCGTGAAAAGTAATGTACATGCACGTGCCTTCTGTCCCGCCCCAACTCCTCCCAGAATTACACCTCTTTGAATATTCAAATCAATATAAATAGCCTTCTGTGAAAAGACAATGGGAAAAGCACGGGGGAAAATATAAGAATTTCAGCGAATACCAAGTGGAGGCAAAGGAAAAACGTACTATTTGTTGGTTTAAACAGTGGTATAATCAACAAAAGGAAGTTGATCGAGTGACAGTGTCAGAGAAACTCAAAAGCTCAAGTTCACAAAGTCACAAAGTGCCCGAAATAAAAAAGAAGTCACATGTCAAAGTCGCCGTGAAAAGGCGAGTCGTAGCCCATCATCTGAGTGTCATATGAAAGCTTATTAGGGTACAGACAAAAAAAATAGGCACACAGTGGGGAAAAAAGCACGAAATGTCAACTTTAATCTCGAAATTTCCACTTCAATCACGTAGTTTATTTTGCCATTAAAGTAGAACATCATAAACTGCATCTTAAAATCGTTTAATTTAGTAGTTTCTCAAATCCCATTGTAACTAAAGTAGCAAGTTAAATGCTTTGTTCTGTATTTGATCTTCTATGTGCTCTATGTGTGTGAATCACTAGCTGCTTCTTAAACGGGCTTTCTCTTTCTCCGACAGGACACAGAATCCATTACATTCGTGATATTACAGCTCTCTGAATATTTAAAATACTGAGATGTATACGTGATATCTTTTTCATGATAATAGGAATGAAAGCATGTTATTAAACATGGGGACACGGTGGCGCAGTGCTTGTTCATGTTTCACGTAAGAGGCTTGCTGCGCCATGCGCGACCTTCGATGAAATAATTTATTACAGAAGTACTGTCTCTTTCAAACGTACTAACCTCCAATTCCTGTCCTTACTTTTCTTTCTCCAAATACCCAATCGCCACACAATCAGCTCTGTAATAGACGTGAAGCCATTTGTAAGCTTAGAACGCCGATTCTTCAAAACTTTTATGGAACCTCGAAATATCTTCGTAGTACATGTTTAATTATTCTATCTGTCTATCCTTCCAGTGTCGCGTCAGCACCAGCAAGAATACAACACAATGCAGGAACAATCCCTGAACTAGCTAGCGCTGCGGCACCATGTCCTCGCATGTTTAATTATTAACAATACAGATTATTTAAATGAAGTTAAAGTTTTATCTGTATAATATAATCAACATATTTTGCTGCATTTCATCTTAAAAATGATATCATCATCATATGTAAATACACGCTTTATAAAATGGCGCAGGTTGTGCAATATTATAACTGTAGTGCAAGTTTACAGTGAGGTAATTGTACTTATAAGTACAAACAGTTCTACAAGGAGCACTTGATGGACTGATTGAGTGCGTTTACAGTTCTTGGGATGAAACTTTTTCTAAACCGCGAAGTCCGTACAGGAAAGTCTCTGAAGCGTTTTGCCATGGTTGAGGCAGCATCTGCTTCATGCTGTATACCGATAATTCTCTTTCCAACCAGCTGCTGCTGTGATTTCCCCACTCAGATACAATGATATAAATACTCTGAGTGGTGCAGTGAAAGTAATATGGAAAAAGATGATCTGCTGTGGCAACCCGTAACAGGAGCAGCTGAAAGAAGAAGAAGATGCGGTGAGAGTAACAACGCTAAAGCAGTTATGGTATTTGGAATACTATGGCTATTCCCTGGACCATTATATTGCTGCAGGTTAATTACAATCAGATGCATTACACTAATAAACAATATGCTGTTAGTTTCAGTGTATTTATAAAGCCGCGTCAGGAATGTGGATCTAAGAAAGAAAGGTTGACCACACAGGAACAGTAGCACTGCTTTGACGCTGGGTGCTGCCAGTCTGCAAAACCGAGCGGAGAAATTTCGTACGCCAGGGTATGAGGTACCGTGGAAATGTGCGTGGCTTTACGTCAAGTTTAGGTTTTATACATCGCGATTTGAGCATGGAAACGTTCGTACGCAACATTTCTGCGCGTACGAACCGTTTATACATGAGGCCCCTGGTGCTTCCTGTCTTGCTATATGGTTGTGGGACATGGAGGCTATCCAGTGACCTGAGACAGAGACTTGACTCCTTAGGTACTGTGTCTCTTCAGAGCATCCTTGGGTACCGTTAGTTTGCCTTTGTGTCAAATGAGTGGTTGCTCATGGAGTCCGAAATGAGGCACATTACTTGTATTATGAGGAAGAATCAGTTACGGCACTACAGTTATGTGGCGCAATTCCCCAAGGGTGATCCAGCTCGTAAGATCTGAGCAGCTCGAACAGGCCACGGTGACACCCACATAACACCTGGCTGTGGCAGATAGATGATCATTTCCAGGGGGTGCGACTGGGCAGTGTGTGTGCCTGGAGGGTTGCCAATCAGGATCCCAAACTGTTTCATCTTATGGTGAGTGTGGCAATGTGCTGTATAAGTGCATGCTCCCCAACCTGGCCTGACCTGACCTGCTGGTTATATGGGTGCGGGAATGATGAATGACAATGCCAAAAAAAAAAAACGATTTGAAATATGTCTGCTTGTCATGTAGGTTCAATAGGCAGTGTCTCTCATCCTCTCCTGTGGCATTTGTTGGCTATGGAAAATTGACCAAACAATGGCACTTACTTTCCAGGATACTATCAATGTACTGATTGAATGGAATGCAACAAGTATAAACGGATTTTGGTCACTCACTGTGTGCGAGCATTGTGTTACTGTCTGCATACAGGCATCACACGGTAAGTATAAATCAGGCATTAAAGGGACCCAGAAATGGAGTGCAGGCCTTAAAAGATCAGAAAAGAAAGAATGAATTATATTAATGTCTCAAAAGGGAAAGAGAAACCATAAAACAACAATAAAATGGAAAATACACATATACGTTTGGCACATAATAAATACTAACTAAATCCAATTTATTTGACTAGGTTTAATGAATACTAGCAAAATATCCGCACTTCGCAGCAGCGAAGTACTGCTTTAAAATTTTCAATAGCCTAATAAACTGAGGGAAAATGTACCAATAATAATTTGTTAAGGATCTCTTTGTATACAACGTTGTCAGTTCGCCCCTCCGGTTGTAATATGACCAAGCTGTGCACTGAGCTTACTCTTGAGCATGCAACGTATAGTTGGCCATGTGAAAAGCAATCTTACCTCAAATCAATGCCAACCTTTTGTAGGGTCTGTCCCTGAGACTTATCATTTGTCATTGCGAAGCAGAGCCTTACTGGAAATTGGAGGCGATTGAATTGAAATGGGAGATCAGAGGGTATAACGGGGATGCGAGGAATAAAAACTCTCTCCTCTGAGCCACCGCCAGTAAAAATAGTTGCCTCAATTAGGTTATTTTGCAAGCATGTGACCTGAAGTCTCGTGCCATTACAGAGTTTCGGTGGCTGTAAGTTTCTCAGTAACATTATTGGTGCCCCAACCTTCAAAATTAGATTATGCTCAGGAGTGCCTGGAGGATTCAGAGTGTGGACTGAGCTGCAGGCTATGGACGTATATATGTACATAAGCAGGATTCAGTTAGCGTTGGGAAGCCGCCTACCAAATTTCGTGAAGATGGGGCCATAAATTAGAAAGTTTAACATGGCGGACGTTGTCGACTGTTATGACCGTTACGTGTAGAATTTCGAAATAAAACCTGCTGAACTTTTGTTGCTGTAAGGAATGAGCCTGCCAAATTTCAGCCTTCTACCTACACGGGAAGTTGGAGAGTTAGTGATGAGTGAGTCAGTGAGGGCTTTGCCTTTTATTAGTATAGATGTGTATGTATACTGTATATGTGTGTATATATATATATATATATATATATATATATATATATATATATATATATATATATATATATATAGCTGTACCCGGCCACGTGTTGCTGTGGCTCAGTCTGGTTAAATGGAAAAGAAAGAAAAGAGAAAGCGCACGTTTCTAATATGTTTAATTTCACAATGCTTGTGGGTATACAATATTTTTTGTTGTTCCATTGTCTGTGCAGAAAGTTAGACTGAATAATATTGTTAAGTTCGTAGACGTCTTTGTTTTTGGCCACAAGAATAGCTCATTCACTCAGCCAATTGTGATTCTTATAATTGGTTTGAATATTGGGAAATACTTTTTCAACCAATTCTTTTGACGTCACTAAATTGCAGAAGTTATGAGGCAATGAAATTCGTCCTGAGGTCAGATCAACCGGCACCTTTCCGTTCCCAATTTCCAGATTTCTCCAACCCCGTTATTGACAGTTTGCATTATTTGATCGTAAATGCCTTTTTGCTGAAGCGTTAGCTAAGGAATATTTGATTGAACATACGACAAAAGATCACCCGTGTTGTAATTTTGTTCACGACGCAATTCTACATCGAACGAAGCAGCAGCAGATCGATTCGGTGATGGCATTCCCAATTGATTGAGAACTTTGTTCGCGATTTCTAAGCACAAATCTTCAATCATTATCACCGCTTAGTTGTAGATTTCTGCTGTGAAATCCACGTTTATATTTGAACTTTACTTGCGTATTCGACGGAAAATATCTTCAGCCATGTGCGATTTATATTTCTCCCATAACTGTGTTGGAGATGAAGGAGAGCAGGCAGTCAATATAATTGCAAACAATGCACGAATTTGATTTGGATGTAACGTGTTGCACGCGTCATTAATGTATACATCCCAGTGTTGGTCGTTCTCCAATAAATTCAGAGCTTGACATGCACTTCGGAAAGTGGCATGTGTAACGCCGTTGATAATTCTCAATTGCTGGAAAGACGTTGGACCGGGCACATTTACCAACAGCATGTGAACAAAGAAGCATTCATCTTGATTGGGATGCACGGTGTACAGTCTGCCTATCGTAGTTTCTTTGAATATGGCAGGTTGTCCGTTGACTCGCTCTCCTCTTTTGCGTTGTTCAAATGATTTTCTACTCGCATTACATGTGTAATAAGTAGGCACTTCCGAATACAGCAGTGTTTTCGCAAACACGTCATTTTGACATAACGTAAAGAAAGCAGTTAACGTTGTAGCTGGTGGATTCAGGGCTATTTGGTGCACATTTGCAGCTGTGAAATAAACGCGTTGTCCATTTTCTAGATGTACTGCTAAGTGAACAACATCTGGATTTCGTTCATGTATGGGAAATGAAAGAATTCGCCATACAGCTTCATTGCTGCTTATGTATCTTCCAGCCTAATACTGTGCGATTTCATTGATATGTATGACCGCATTCCTATCACTTCTTTCTGGTTGCATGCCAAAAACTGCCATGTCACTGCCTTTATTCACGTACTTACAAATGTATTTGATCGAAACATTGAAATAGAATCGTAAAATATTTAGTACAGCATGTGTTGCTTTTACGTCCAACAGATGGCGCTGTGTTTTCAAAAAAAGCATGTTTTTACCTGTCACAGGTGTGACATCTATATAACATGTATATAAAAACACGCGCGTATTCGAATGCAACGTTGTGTCAAAATTTCAAAGCAATCGGTGAAGAACTTTCGGAGATTTAAGGTTTTGAACAAACGAACATTTACATTTTTATTTATATAGATGTGTATATATATGTATATATATGGTTTTGGCAGCCAAGCGCTTTTTTTCCAACCTAGAAGACGTCTCTTGAGATCAGTTTAATCGCCTCATTGATTGCATGTCTTCCAAGGTAGTTTCAATCCCCATTTCCTGCACCGAGTCATCTCCGCTTTTATGAATGACTGTGCTAGTGGCCGTACTTCGTACAGGTCTTTGAACGCACTGAATACTTGTAACTGGTGTCGCCCGTCGGCTACTTTCGCCAGGGAATGGAAGCAATTGTTGAGTAACAAAAATTATTTGTAAGTGATTTCGCATTGAAGAAATAGTAAAAACTTGATCACTTGGGTCAATACCTAAAGAAATACACACAGCAAATGCAATTGAGAATACACCAGAATCTGTATGATTTAATTGTTGCTGTGCGTCTTAATAAACTATGGGAGGTTTGTAAGGAAACAAAGCATGCTGATCTGCTCCCATTTCATCTTACAATACTCTACGACCCGGAACTGATTTGATGTTCATACTAACCTGGCTTATGGCTCCGGGGCGATCACGCCTGAAATTACCAAGCGTTGCTGTTTATAGCTGTGTATTGGAACATCCAAATCCTGCTTCCTCCTCCTGCTGCTTGCTATCGCTGCTCACCTACGCTACCACACCCGCCTGTCCTACCGGCTGCGTTGTGCTGTGCTGCTTCTACACTGCTATCAGCTAAGTATCACTCACTATTTTAGCGCTTTGAGTACTGAGAAAAGCGCTATATAAATGTAATGAATTATCATTATTTATTATTAATCACTAAAGTACAAAAACGAAGTAGAAAGTAACACTAAACTGCAACACCGCCGGGAACACCGGCACACCGCGTCTACTAAACACTAAGAAACACTAAAGGAAAAAATACTATTCAGTAAGTACTGCATCTACTAAACAGTAAATCAGTAAAGGAGAAAGGACTAACCGCGTCAGCTGCGGAGCTCAGCTCGGAGTGAAATGAAGTGAATGAAATCAGGTGAATGGGAGGGGAGATGATCACATGACTCCAACACCCGTCTTAACTCTCCGTCCCTCCACAAACACACAAACGCAGCCACACGGATCCCAACTCTCCTTTATATATATAGATTAATACTTGTTTTCCCCCTGGGTTCATTACTTTGCTCTGGTTTATGAATATTAAGGGAAGAGGAGGTGCACTCTAACCATCTCATATGTCCAGGCTCATAGAAGCTGATTTAGGGGCACCTGTCCTGAGGCTGGTGGCACTTGGGCTCATTAAATCTTATCTGTTGGCTTTGTGGCATTTGTGCTTTAGACCTCATAGACAACTGTAGGAGGTGAGCAGACCAGCTCAGTGTTTTTCTGTGAAATGCCTCCACACAGCAGGCTGACCTTGAGTGAAATATGTTGTGAACACGCTCTAAAATGAATAAGAAGGCAGACTGATATAGCATCCACCATTAACCTTAGACATACACAATATAACTCCTTAACCTCTGGCAGCAGATAAAAAGAAAAACTTCTCTATGTACACACCAATCAAGAATAAGCTGTTATAGAGTTGCTACATCAATCATGTCTGTAGTCTGTTGCAAAGTTTCTTTAAAAAACAAAAAATTCAGTTCACCATGGTTATTTTTACTGTACAGTTTACATTTTTGTCTTCCACACCACATGTACTATTTGCATTTTCTAAACCTTCCTATTCCAAAAGAGGATTGCATTGAACTCAAGGCTCTCCTGACAATGGCAGAAACCACAACTGGAAGAGGTGTCAGTCCATTGCAGCGCCAGTCCAGGCACACCCCTACTCTCATACGGCAACAGTTAAGTATCATCAATTAAACTAACACTCATGTCTTTGGGATGTGAGAGAAAAAACAAAATACCCAGAGAAAATGCTATGTAAACATGGCAAAAACATTACACACCACATAGATTGCAAAACTCAGGACAGTGTATCTGTGAGACGGCAATGCTTACCGCTGCATCTTTGTGTTGCCCTATAATTAAACTAAATATTAAAAAAAACTTGAAAAATTACAGATATACATTCATATTTTATCACTAATATCAGAACTTCTTGAGAGTGGGTAAGTGACAGCTATATTGTGGTTTTACTATTATATCATTCATATCCTACAATCAGCCAGCAACCAGCAGCCATACTACCTGTGTTTCAGAACAGATTATCCAACTGAAGCTAAGCATGTTTGGGCCTGGCCAGTACTTGGATGGGAGACCATCTAGGGAAGGCTTGGGTTGCTACTTGAAGAGTTGTTGGTGGGGCCAGCAGGGGCTGCTAACCCTGTGATTTGTGTGTGGATCTCAATGCCCTAGTGCAGTGACAGGGACAGTGTGCTGTTAATATGGTATTGTCCTTTGGATGATATGTAAAACCAAGGTCTTAGTTCTCTGTGGTCATTAAAGATCCCTGTCCATCTTTCAAAATGAGTAGGGTTTATCCCGATATAATGGCTAAATGGCCCATCATGACCTTGTCCATTCTGGCCCCCTAATCGTTCTGTATCCAATTGGTTAACTATCTCACCCTTTCACCATCTAATACATAATGAGTGGTGAGCTCACTGGTGCAATAATGATATCTGGGTGGGTGCTACACATTGGTGGTGTCTAAGCAAAGTGCTTTGAGTAGTGAGAAAAGTACTACATAAATGTAATTATTATTATTTGTCACACACATGAATATGGGAAATGGTTGATGGGCTCCATTGGTTTTATCACTCAGTCGGACCAGGGGTTGATGCTGTCATCTGATCGTTTCTCTTTTTGTCCCTCTGCAGATCCATTGAAGAATGTACTTCCCAGATGACATCACTTCCAGCTATCGCGTCCTATCCGTTCCAGAGCCCAGCTACTGAAGACCTCATTTCCTCTCCCAGCTGTGCTTATCCATCCCCTTCCTGTTTCAGCCTTATTTAAGAAACCAGTCAATCTCAGTTAGTTAGTTCCATTTTGGACTCTGATTTGTAAAGATGTGTTTCATTTGCCTGCATTATTTTTCAATATACAGGGTTGCCATCCTTAAACCTTTTTCATGATCTTTGCCTGGTTCTTTTACATATTATTATTGCAATCATGATTGTGCATCCTGAAGTGATTAAAACTTCATTTGTAAATGTAGGCACAAGCGGACAAATAATATATAAAGTTTGAATAGTGAAATAACTGAGCATGTTTAATGTAAGATTTCAAAGACGGCATAATTAAAATGACTGATACTCCAAATAATGATGAGGAAAGTAAAATAACTCCAGCATCTGTTAAGAGACATAAATAGCACTGATAAAGAAATTCTCTTAGGAATCACACCTGGAGCCAGAAACAAAGGCAGACTGCACAGATGAAGAATAGATTAATCAGTTGATTAGACTAGTATGAGTATTAAGAAAACAAGGAAATCTGATGAAGGAAAGCTTAACAGCCAAGGCGTTGTTTATTTTGCCCATTCAAAAAAAGCAAGTCAAGTAGCAAGCTCTATTTATATTATGGAGACCAGTTTTTGGACAAAAAATGAATCTTACATTAATATTCAACATTGCATGAAATGCATGAAAAATGTAACTATGTAGATGTCTAGTTTGCTTATTGCTTCAAAATGTTGATTGTAATTTGATATATTCTGAATTAGGGCACTAAGGACATTGTTAATGAGTACATCTATCTCACACATGTCCTTCACTGTATTCTGGTAGTCAATACAGGTATGCGAAAGAGTACTAAATAATTTGTCTTCCAACTATAACACTTCAACCCTTCCATTAGATGCCCCTTCTCAGATTACATGTGCAGTCATTATCAAAGGTCTGCTGAATGATATAAACCTTGTTACTATTCTTAATTTGTGATGTTGCATATAAACAATTAATTTTACAACTTTGCCTATGAAAATCATATTTATTTTCAGCAGCCTCTCATAATAATGTGCTAAAAGCACATAATAGGAGCTGGATCGTGTCTGGCCTCTTAATTTTTTTATAGGTTTGATTTTGCTTCCTTCCACAAATCATTAATTACCTGATTTTTTAAAAAATTGTTTAAGGTGTTAACATTAGATATCAGACTGTAGACAATCACAATTTTATTATTAATTAATAGACTTGCTGTAATATACTCATTTTTTTAAGTCTGAATTTAGCTCCCCTTAATCAGAACTAGCTGAAAACTATGCTGAATTAGTCTCAGCTAGTGATTTTAACATTACTATGAACATGGAATCAGACAGCTTTGGAAAACATTTATTACTGCTCAGATAAGTAAGGTTTATAGAACTATAACAGGTCTAAATAACCTTCAATTATGCTTTAAATCTAGTTTATTTTAATTATTCCATGTGTTGATAATTAAAATGTGAATATGTCCTGTTACATATAATGTGCCAAAGCCCTTACTAATACTGTATATGCTCAGGTTTAAACCAGAATTGTATGACATTGTAGTTCCAGTAAGAGCAGTACGCTGCTATGCTAACAACAAGCCATGGATTACAAGTGACATCAAGGGCCTTTTGAACAAGAAGAAAAGGGCTTTTAAAGGCGATGATCAGCATGAGCTCATGCACGTGTAGAATGAACTCCGAGTCCAGCTCAGGGAGGTGAAGGAGCTGTTCAGGAGAAAGCTGGAGCAGAGGTTGCAGAATAACAGCATGAAGGAAGTGTGGGATGGGATGAAGATCATCACTGGCTGCAGAATGAAGCGGGGTGCCACCATCGAGAGAGACATGGAGAGAGCAAACCTGATGAACAACTTCTTTAGCAGGTTTGAACACCCTAACCCACTCTCATTCTCACCTCATAGTATTGCACCCTCCACCCATCCTTCTGCTGATAACAGCATAGGAGAGAGTTTCCCCCCACCCACAGCAGCCCAGGTAAGCAGAGAGCTGAGGAGGCTTTGTGCCAGCAAAGCAGTAGGTTCAGATGGAGTATTGTCACGACTGCTGAAGGCCTGTGCTCTGGAGCTGGGGAGTCCTCTACAGCAAATCTTCAACCTGAACCTGGAACAGGGGAGAGTCCTGAGACTGTGGAAAACATCTTGCATTAACCAAGTCCCAACTGTATCACGTCCTGGTGAACTGAATGACTTCCAGCCTGTTTCCCTGACGTCACATGTGATGAAGACCATGCAGCGGCTGCTGCTTCACCACCTGAGGCCATAGGTCCGCCACGCCCTCGACCCACTGCAGTTCACATACCAGGAGAAGGTGGGAGTGGAGGATGCCATCATCTATATGCTACACCAATCCCTCTCCCACTTGGACAGAGGCCGTGGTGCTGTAAGAATTATGTTTCTGGACTTCTCTAGAGCCTTCAAAACTATCCATCCTCTGCTCCTTAGGGACAAGCTGACAGAGATGGGAGTAGATTCATACCTGGTGGCATGGATCGTGGACTATCTTACAGACAGACCTCAGTATGTGCGTCTCGGGAACTGCAGGTCTGGCATTGTGGTCCGCAGCACAGGAGCGCCGCAGGGGACTGTACTTTCTCCGGTCCTGTTCAGCCTATATACATCGGACTTCCAATACAACACTGAGTCCTGCCTCGTGCAAAAGTTCTCTGACGACACTGCTATCGTGGGCTGCATCAGGAGTGGGCAGGAGGAGGAGTATAGGAACCTAATCAAGGACTTAGTTAAATGGTGCAACTCAAACCACCTACAACTGAATACCAGCAAAACCAAGGAGCTGGTGGTGGATTTTAGGAGGACCAGGCCCCTCATGGACCCCGTGATCATCAGAGGTGACTGTGTGCAGAGGGTACAGACCTATAAATATCTGGGAGTGCAGCTGGATGATAAATTGGACTGGACTGCCAATACTGATGCTCTGTGCAAGAGAGGACAGAGCCGGTTATACTACCTTAGAAGGCTGGCGTCCTTCAACATCTGCAATAAGATGCTGCAGATGTTCTATCAGACAGTTGTGGCGAGCGCCCTCTTCTACGCAGTGGTGTGCTGGGCAGGCAACATTAAGAGGAAAGACACCTCACGTTTGGACAAACTGGTGAGGAAGGCAAGCTCTATTGTTGGCATGGAGCTGGACAGTTTAACATCTGTGGCAGAGCGAAGGGCGCTCAGCAGGCTCCTATCAATTATGGAGAATCCACTGCATCCACTTAATAGTATCATCTCCAGACAGAAGAGCAGCTTCAGCGACAGACTGCTGTCACTGTCCTGCTCCACTGACAGATTGAGGAGATCGTTCCTCCCCCAAACTATGCGACTCTTTAATTCCATCCGGGGGGGTAAACGTTAACATTTAACATTATACATAGTTATTGTCTGTTTTTCACCTGCATTATTATCATTCTTTAATTTAATATTATTTATTGTATCAGTATGCTGCTGCTGAAGAATGTGAATTTCCCATTGGGATTAATAAAGTATCTATCTATCTATCTATCTATCTATCTATCTATCTATCTATCTATCTATCTATCTATCTATCTATCTATCTATCTATCTATCTATCTATCTATCTATCTATCTATCTATCTATCTATCTATCAGGGGTTGACAGAGGGAATGCGGAAATGGTATTGCGTGGTTAGGTACTGGAGGCGACTTCATGGTGGTGTTGTTTCTTTCTTTCTGCCGAAAACAAAGACAGAGAGGTTAGTGCTCCGCCATTCCCTTCTGGCCTGCGGTTTCATGTAACAGTTTGAGTCTTTCTGCGGCTCCCTAAGCATGCGTGCGTGACAATGCATACAGTGGAACCTTGGATTGCGAGCATAATTCGTTCCGGAAACGTGCTTGTAATCCAAAGCACTCATATATCAAAGCGAATTTCCCCGTAAGAAATAATGGAAACTCAGATAATTCATTCCATAACCCAAAGTTATTCATATAAAAATGATTAATACAAAATATAAAGCAAAAATACATAAAACAAATTAACCCACACTTTACCTTTGAAAAGAATCATGGCTGGTGTGAGGGAGATGAGAGAGAGGTTATTGTGTAGGACGACTTTCACTCCAACTAACAGAATCCCAGCTATCTGTTGGCTCACTGGAATCTTCTTCTTTTTTTGCGACTTTAACAAGGAACCTATCCAATGACAGTTGCTTTTGCCTGAATAGTCACTACACTGGGACACAAAATAAAAAAAATGCTTTACACACTGTAAGGTTTCTAAACTCTTTTGGGATTCCACCCAACGGGACGACACGCGGAAGAGCGTCCCGAAGCACTTGCAGGGTCCCAGTTCTGTAGCAGTTCACCGTAAAAGCGAATCCGAAAAGATTGCAGACATGCTATAAGCGCCTGCCATTGATGGGTGATACAAGGAACATTAAAAATGCAGGGCACAGTATTACTTGGCCACTAACCTGGCCATGACCCTGCCTGACTGCTGTGTCTGTGTATAGGTGAGTGGTAGATCTCACTACAATAAATAACCGTGCTGTTCCTGTTTCAAGCTGAATAATGGTGTTGCTAAAGTACTGAGACTCAGCTTAGTGATTTGGGGTGCAAGACAGAGACTCACACGTTACAACACACACGTGTTCACAATGCTGTAGTAAATAGTATACGCTCATACGGAAGTTGACTATATGAGTGAGGCACGCCAACTGAGACCGAGAATGGGAGACAATTAACCACAATCCCACAGCAAGAGCAAGAGAAGAACCATCAGCTCAGTTGTGATCACGTGACGCTCGGCAGACAAAGCGTATACATACTACTCGTATCGCAAGACCTTGCTCGTTAAGTTAAAATTTATTAAAAATTTTAACTCATTTTGCAAAACACTCGCAGACCAAGTTACTCACAATCCAAGGTTTTACTGTATATCCATCTTCTATAATGATTATGAATGAATTGTATTAGTTTGTGTAATTATTGTATTAATGAACTGACGCCATGTCCGGAGGTTGTTCCTTGCCTTGTGCCCTATTCCAGTTTTCTCATAAACATGCTCAGAATAAACCGGGTTTGGAAAATGGATGGATAGATGGATGTGAATGAATTTGGGTTATTAGTCTATTGTCCATCCAAATATTTGAAACGGAAATTGAAGAAGAAATTAATGTTTTCCCACAAGAACAACTACTGTAAGTTACTGGTTTATCAGCCAGGTTGAACTAAAATCATTACAAATTATACAAAAGCTCTAGTGTGGTCTTAATACTGTTTTAAATTAATTAAACAGGGACAATGCTTGAGCACAATATCTCTGAAAAATCTGCTTGAATATTTAGTAGTTCAGCTTCGAACCTGCGTTGCCCACAGCACTGTTGTGATAAGCTCTAGTTCCCTAAGACCCTGAATTGAATTAAATGGCTTTGAAAATGATACACTATGTTAGGTTCAATCTATACCACTCCATACATGCACTAAAATTTTAATTTATACTAAAGAGCACAAGAACATCTACTTATGATTTCTAAAATGAAAGCAACCACCAGCCTTAGATGCGGTCTCTACCAAGTTAATCAGTTTATAGTGTTAGTAATACTGTATCAGCAAACTGATGGGTATTGTTCTTGATGCCTTATAAGTGGTCATTGTCAGATTTTTAATAAACAAATTTACCTCACAGAGCATCAAACACTGCAAAAAATGCATACGCTAAAACTAGACAAAAAACTTTGAACGGGAGCTGTTTTGCTTTTATTTAGCAAACAAATCTGCCAGTGGGGTAAGCAAAATTTACTTGACAAGACTTCTTAAAGTAAGCTAAATAATCGTAAATACAAAATTTTTCGATAAGTCCAAAAATTCCTAAAATAAGATTTAATGTCATGAAATAAATACTTTTCGACTTGCTTAGATTTCGTTATTTGCATTGAACATACTGTATGGACCTTGTCTTTCAAAGTCCTGAACAAACAGAAGCCTGGCAATTTTAAACTTCCTTTTAAATACTAAAAAATATTTTTAAAGGTTTGGCTTTTTGTGCAATTGCAGCACAAAAACATTCTCAAATTGTTTTTTCAACAATATTCTAATATTTGTCAATAGTAGAAATGTCACAATTATAAAGTTAAATTCATAGGCTATCACACTATTCAAAATCACAACTATTCACACTTCTGACTGCACTTTATTCCACTGGCTAATGCATTGTGTTAGCCTGCTAGGCACTGCTCTTACTTGTGTTAGTTCATATTGACCAAGTCCTTTTCATGTCAGACATGGTGTCCTATACAGGACACTGCAGGGACTTTTACTGTTTTCTCTTTTTTTCATGCTATTAATAGAAAAAAAAGATCGAAAACATAGTACTGTTAGTTGAATAGTCAGGTGTACTTACTGTATCATGTTTAATGATTTCTCCCCAACTGTAAAATCCATGCTTAATTCATTCCAAACTCTCAGGGAACTGGAACAAATCCAAACATCACCAGGCACAAGGCAGGACCCAGAGTTTATGACAGGGCCCAATCATGCATAATTAAATAATCAAATACTTATACTTATACCATCGAGAGAGACGTGAAGAGAGCAAACCAAATGAACATCTTCTTTAACAGGTTTGACCACCCTAACCCACTCTCACCTCGGAGTACTGCACTCTCTACACATCCTTCTGCTGATACCAACATAGGAGAGACATCCCCACCCACAATTACAGCAGCGCAAGTGAGCAGAGAGCTGAGGAAACTTCGTGCCAGCAAAGCAGCAGGTCCAGATGGAGTATCGCCACGACTGCTGAAGGTCTGTGTATCAGAGCTGGGGGGTCCTCTACAGCGCATCTTCAACCTGAGCCTGGAACAGGGGAAAGTCCCGAGGCTTTGGAAAACATCTTGCATCACCCCAGTCCCAAAGGTATCACGTCCTGGTGAGCTGAATGACTTCCGGCCTGTCGCTCTAACATCACATGTGATGAAGACCATGGAGCGGCTGCTGCTTCTCCACCTGAGGCCACAGGTCCAACACGCCCTCGACCCTCTGCAGTTCGCATACCAGGAGAAGGTGGGAGCGGAAGATGCCATCATCTATATGCTACATCGATCCCTCTCCCACTTGGACAGAGGCAGTGGCGCTGTAAGAATTATGTTTCTAGACTTCTCTAGCGCCTTCAACACCATCCAACCTCTGCTCCTTAGGGATAAGCTGACAGAGATGGGAGTAGATTCATACCTGGTGGCATGGATCGTGGACTATCTTACAAACAGACCTCAGTATGTGCGTCTCGGGAATTGCAGATCTGACATTGTGGTCAGCAACACAGGAGCGCCGCAGGGGACTGTACTTTCTCTGGTCCTGTTCAGCCTATATACATCGGACTTCCAATACAACTCGGAGTCCTGCCACGTGCAAAAGTTTGCTGACGACACTGCTATCGTGGGCTGCATCAGGAGTGGGCAGGAGGAGGAGTATAGGGACCTAATCAAGGACTTTGTTAAATGGTGCGACTTAAACCACCTACAACTGAACACCAGCAAAACCAAGGAACTGGTGGTGGATTTTAGGAGACCCAGGCCCTTCATGGACCCCGTGATCATCAGAGGTGACTGTGTGCAGAGGGTGCAGACCTATAAATACCTGGGAGTGCAGCTGGATGATAAATTGGGACTGGACTGCCAATACTGATTCTCTGTGCAAGAAAGGACAGAGCCGCCTGTACTTCCTTAGAAGACTGGCATCCTTCAACATCTGCAGTAAGATGCTGCAGATGTTCTATCAGATGGTTGTGGTGAGTGCCCTTTTCTACGCAGTGGTGTGCTGGGGAGGCAGCATTAAGAAGAAGGATGCCTCACGCCTGGACAAACTGGTGAGGAAGGCAGGCTCTATTGTTGGCATAGAGCTGGACGGTTTGACATCTGTAGCAGAGCAACGGGCACTCAGCAGGCTCCTATCAATTATGGAGAATCCACTACATCCATTAAGCAGTGTCATCTCCAGACAGAGGAGCAGTTTCAGCGATAGACTGCTGTCACTGTCCTGCTCCACTGACAGACTGAGAAGATCATTCCTCCCCCAAACTATGCGACTCTTCAATTCCACCAGAGGGGGTAAACGTTGAACATTATTCAAGTTATTGTCTGTTTTTTACCTGCATTTTTTATTACTCTTTAATTTAATATTTTTTGCTGCTGGAGTATGTGAATTTCCCCCTGGGATTAATAAAGTATCCTATCTATCTATCTATCTATCTATCTATCTATCTATCTATCTATCTATCTATCTATCTATCTATCTATCTATCTATCTATCTACTGGGCCAGTTTCGGACCACCAATTAATGTAACCAGAACGTTTTTGTTTCTTTTTTTTCTTAGTACCTAGATATGAAATTCTGAGCCTCTGCTAAATAGCCATACTTCTAGTTCTAGTCATGACAGGAGATCTCAGCATAATTAGCATCAATGGTGACAGAAATGAAACACCACCATATTATCCTAGAGATACTGAAAGGTATACCATGTGTTGTACAATATTCTACAGATTACAGGTAAGGGCAACAAGTTGTCCTAAATTAGACTAAGTGAATTTGCTTTTTCCACAGGATTGTAGACTCCCCCAGATATTTTAAAAAACAAATATATTACCTGAAGCCTAGATTTGTTTTCTGTTGTCAAATGACCAGCTCCTCTATTGCATGATTCCCATTATAATTTAGCAAAATGTTTTCAATGAAGAGTGTCAATCTAGAAAAAAAAAAAGAAAAAAAGTAATGAAATGTTTTGTTTGGGGCGGCACGGTGGCGCAGTGGGTAGCGCTGCTGCCTCGCAGTTGGGACACCTGGGGACCTGGGTTCGATTCCCGGGTCCTCCCTGCGTGGAGTTTGCATGTTCTCCCCGTGTCTGCGTGGGTTTCCTCCGGGCGCTCCGGTTTCCTCCCACAGTCCAAAGACATGCAGGTTAGGTGGATTGGCGATTCTAAATTGGCCCTAGTGTGTGCTTGGTGTGTGGGTGTGTTTGTGTGTGTCCTGCGGTGGGTTGGCACCCTGCCCAGGATTGGTTCCCTGCCTTGTGCCCTGTGTTGGCTGGGATTGGCTCCAGCAGACCCCCGTGACCCTGTGTTCGGATTCAGCGGGTTGGAAAATGGATGGATGGATGGATGTTTTGTTTGCCACCTTTTACCTTTGCATCCCATTTTTTGTTGTGTAGTCATTAGTATTTTATTTACTATTGTCAAACGGCTACTAGTATATACCCCATTCAGTTCTGCACACATTATATTAGTATTTTTGGTACTTTTAATATTATTATTGCATTTTCAGTCTAGTCTAGCTTGTTTTGCTTTTTTATGACGTTGGCACTAGATCCTGGTAAAGGTCACGTAAAATGGCAGCATTGTAGTATATATTACTTATGCTTTTTCAGGATCCAATAGTATTATAAATACCATGTATATGTAACACAAGAAATGTAACATCCAATGCTAATAAAAACTCCAGTGACTTTATCATTTCCTTATCCTCTCACTCTGGTTGGCTAGAGAAAGGATTCACACAGCACCATGTGAAAATATTTTCTTTTGGCCAAAGAAAGTCTGTTATATACTTTGTTTTTTTGAAGCTCAATCTGTAAAATGATAAAATATTATTGTAAATGGCTCAGATTTATAAGCCTTTTTCAATTATATTGGTTATGTTAGCTATACTGTAATACGATATCTGAGCTGCCATCTTACATCCTGGATTTGGTCTGTGCGGAAAAAGATGAGGATTTTCACATTTATTTCTTGGGGACTCTTGATGGTTACTGCCTTCTGCTTTTAGGTACTTCAAGGACATCGCTGCCACATTTGCTGCAGCGAGTATCATTCTACCATGCTGTGGTCTATCATTCTCCTTTCTATAAGTCTTAACTTTTTTTCAGAGTCCATATAATTTCTTTCCATTATCGATGCAAGTTTAGATACAGCTCTTATCGTTATTTTTAAAAGCCATGCCGTCTCTTTTCTTGTTGTGCTAACTTCTAGACTCACTCACTTTCACATTCTCCTGCTCATACTACTGACTGTCTCCGCAGACTGTCTACATTCATTTTGCTCTTTTCTATTTTGAGTTGATGCCAGGACATTTGTTGGCTCTCCCCAGTGTGTCAATATTTCCCTGTGATTTACTGTATACCGCATTGAATTATCTTGTAATCTACCTTGTTATCTTGTAATGTGTTTTATTGTATTTGTGTTTTTATTGTAAAGTATTCTGTGATGGCTCTCACTGGGAAAGATGGTATATAAAATAAAGATTATTTATTGATTTATTTAGCCTGATGGGCAGGATATTAACGAGTACAAAGGAAATACAGGCAATTTTTTGTGTGCCTCACAGAGGAGTGAATCTACTTACACAATTCAGTCATTCAGTTATATTAATGTTTAAATACTTATTGATATTTCTGTGCTTTAAAGTAACAGGTACTTGAGAAACACATCTACATCAAATACTTGTGCAACAAATGAAACTAAAGAGAGCAAAAGCACTTATAATAATATATGTTATGATGATTGTTTATTATGTCTTAAATGCAGTGTGATCTCCACATGGCAAAATCAATAAGCATATTGTGAAATGTAATCATATGACTAACTCTAATAAATTAATTCATGTCTGCTGCATATTGTGAGATTGACTGGAGATTCTAAATGTTTTTCATTTTTATGGCACAGAGATTTAAAGAAATTGTACGTCTCCAAAACAATAGAAGAAGAGGATGCATTAAATCTCTATTAACACAATAATCAGATGCATTCATATCAAAGGCATAATAAAAATTGTGGATTGTTAGCTGAATGGAAAGATTTGGAGACTAAAATCATAAGGTATTACCTACTATCCAGTAATTCAATCTTAGGTGAAATGGACTGTAGCGTAACTGAACAAGTTATCAGCATATTATTAGGCTATTAGAGACTGTAATAACTTTTACTTAAAAGTTCCTTTCAAATGGACCCAAGGCAATCGTGCAATGAAATTAGAGAATAAAACAATGCCAATGCATTATAATAAACAGATGAAAACCTACAAAAAAGAAAATATAATGTAAAATATACAACAAAACCACAAGTAACAAAGTAAAGGGAAAGAAAAGTGCATCTTAATTGAGATGCTAAATTATGGTGTTTAATATATAAGTAACATATAGACCCACAAAGACACAGTAAATTATATTACATTGGTCCAAAAAAGTAAGCATGTGATCAGTAATATATTGAAGGCTAGAGAAAGGGACAGAACAAAGCAAAGTGAACATTGTGTGTGTACGGACAAGATTACTAGGTTTAGCCTATATCAGATCATGGAAGCATTTTAAAAAATTCCATAACTTTTTCAGATCTGTTCAACCCAATTTAGGGACAAGTGGGGGGCTCAAGTCTATACTGGCCTCTCTCAGTGAAAGGCAAGAAATAGTCCACGACGGGATTCTAGTTAATCATAGTAAAGCAAAAACACGTATGTAGGAGCCAATGGTGGTACATGGTCTAGTATGTGGAAGTTTTTTAGCAGCTGAATTCTATATATGTTAGCCTCTTAGTATTCCAGAAGAAACACCAAGCAGAACAGCCTTTCAATAGTCCAAATGAGTGAGGCCGTCAACAGTGTGTCAGGAAAAAATAGATGTGAGATGAAAGAAAGCTGTGCTAGTGATGTATTTGAAGCTAGGAAAAAGGTTTATTTAGTTCAATGTGATAAAATCACAAACAAAGAGTTTAGCACTGATAATGTTTCTAAGGCTGTTTGGAGTGTCAATGGAATGCACCTTACTTTTCTAACATTAAGTTTTAAGAAATTGGTCATGTAGGTGTTGATTTAATTTAGGCAAGCAATTAAAATTTTAGAGCTTAATGTATTAGGATTTGGTATGGATGCATATTTGTGTTTCTTCTGCTTAAAAAATGTGATTTGACAGGACTGATTAGTGCAATTTCCGGGCCTCAGCCTTGAGAACGTAAAATGCAAAGTGTGTTTTATCCCATTTATACCATGGGCCAGTCTATAAATGACAAACAGTAATGGTGCATACAAAAGAAAAATGTTGGGAAAACCGTAAGCAAGAGTGGTTGAGACTGACCTGAAAGTACAAATGGAGACACACTGATGTGCTTATCCAAATAACTGGAGCATAAACCAGGCTGGGGGCCTCTTTTCTAAAACTTTGCATGGATTTGAGCGTGAAAAGTGTGCACACCAAAAAAACAATGTGTATGCCAAAAAAAAAAATCAGATTTATAAAACCTTGTGCATAAACCTGGTTAATAAATTACAATCACCTTGTAAATATGCATATGTGAACATGCCTCGAATGCTCCCTCTGAAACATCCATATATGGAGGATGCTAATCAACCTTATACATATTATGGTAGTATCAATTAGGAAATGTAATTTGTCACAAGAACGACACAAAAACATCATAAAGGTCTGGGGCAGCCACCCATATAATGAGCCTTGGCTGCAAAAGGTAATTGAAATAATTGTGAGATGATCACAAGACTAAGTCCAAAATAGAACTGATGATGTGTAGGCAAGATGGCGGCTTTAAAGACCAGGGCAGGAAGTGATGTCATCGATAGGGCCAGACCCGGAAGTGACATCATCGGAGGTGCAAGAACCATACGGGATTTCCCGAGAAAGGTCTTCAAGGGATTGAGAAAGACAATTAGTGCACCTTGCTGCCACTTGGTCTGGTGTAGAATTACTATTACTTAGGCCCTTTAGCTGTCTCCTACTCGCACGTGAGTGACAAATTAAAGAAAGAAATCTTTTCCTCTATAAAACCTCTTTGAATCAGAAATCAGGCAGGAGAAAGCCTGTTCATTGCATCTTTAACTATCTCTATAGCAAATACTGAAGAGGGAGCATTCATCACAACAGTCTGTTACAGAATAGTCAAAAAAGTAAGGGCAGAGGTCCATTTTATAAACAACTTAATTTACATAACAGTACAGGATAATACATACATTTACTCTGATAAGTTATACCTAAATAAACTATCCAAATAAAAATTTATTCTACTACACTCTTGTTCTTTTTATATATTCTAGGTTCATCTATTAACACTTGAAATTTCTGTGTGTGTTACAACTGTCCAGACTTGTTGTTTAGAGGACATCTGCTGATCTCTTGATCGTCTCCTACTACATTCTTGTCTTTTATTTACTTAACCATTTCAGTAGCTCTCTTTGTGACACTTCTAATACAAATGCTTATATATATAAACCACCTGATGCATTGAGACACTCACCACCTGCATTCAAGAGTATCTGGCTGTAATCCAGAACTGAGAGCTCAAGATCATGCGTGGCATTAAAGCTCATCACCTCTGCATCCTGGGAGGCAGGAAAGGCATAAGGCCCCAATGTCTAAGTGGGTAGCCACTAAAACCCGGTACATGTAATCATGTGATTGCTGATATAATGAATAGTACAGGCCATATGAAAAATAGAGGGTTCCTCCAGTTACCTTAGCAATGAGCAATTCACCATGTATAGTACCATCATGTCTTCCAAAGATACTTTGCCTCAAACTAAATTAATCATGGGCTGACCAAGGCCACTGAGCCTCATCGTTTGTCAGTCTGATCTTGGCATCACATATGACTTGTGCATTAATGGAATGTAGTTGCCTATGGTTAACATCGGTGGCCTTATTGCATTATGAGTGCAGTAAAGTGCTGTAAATACATTAGTAGAACTGCACACTGCAACAAATTGACTTTTAATGTTGGCAATGTTTGAATGTACACACCATACAAAAACTAAATGTTGTGCCTTGCTGGTCAGTTAATGCCTTTTGGCTCAGTAAGCATGAGAGAGTGAAACTTGGCTGAGATAATTCTGACCTGTTAGTTAGTTCCCAGAGAAGTTACAATAGATGGCCAGTATAAACTGATGAAAAAACAAAAAAAGTTCTTTAGTGCAGTTATGCAGCATTGGCCAACTTAAAAGGGAACTGAAATTCAGTCTATACATCATATTCATCAGTTGGTGTAATATGTTTGTCACATCAACACACATTATAATAAATGCTCAGTAATATGAATTATTGTTTGTGTGAGTTGTCATTTAGCTGGTTTGCCTGCATTTCCTTACTTTATCAAAAGAGGCATCACTTCACAGTTTCCTTGAAATGTTGCATACACATCGGTCAGAGTTGTTGTAAATATATATATGTTTTCCCATCAAGTTTTCTTTTATAAAACCTGACATTTGCATGGGAAGATGCCCTCTTTTTGTGCATACGCAAGATTAAAACATGAGGCAACAAGGGAGTACCAGCAATTCCCACAAATATCACATATATACAGGTATATCATGGGCTAATAGTGTCAAATGAAAAAGGATGGTGATATTTAGCTGAGAATATAAAATGATGTGACTGTATTTAGCTGGTGGCAGTGAACATTAGAATAAAAGAACAGGTAGATTGGATAATGCTTTAGAATATCTGTAAGATAACATTCATAACATGAAGTTAAGTCCCTTTAAGAACAGATATAACCAATGAAGTTGCCAATTTAGAGTAAACTAACCCAGAAAAAAGAAATACTGTTTATTGATTAAATAATACATTAGGTGGACACAGGACAGTCGATGCATATGTAAAACATAAAAAATTAATACAGTCAAACAGAAAAGTAGTAGCTTTAGATTTTAGAAACAAACTCAATTATGAACTCTTCATTAATATGGAAATCACAAAAACACCCCACAGTCAAATGGTGGGACAGAAAAGGTTATGGCTACATGTGCTGAAAGACAGACTAAATTTTATTTTGAAAAATAATTCATTACATAACTTATTTGAAAGTCAGGAGTGGAAAGTTAATAATTTGTTAACTGAGGAGAATTGATTTCTAGGCTTCCTCCAAGGTATCTATTGTCTTTATTAAGACCTCCTTTTAGATGGTGCCATGGGGTCTTATGTATAAACGGTGCAGATACACAAAAATGTTGCATATGCTCATTTTCACACTCACATCCAGATGTATAAAAACTAAACTTGATATAAAGCTATTCACATTTTCATGGCAGCCTCAAACCATGCATATACCCATTTCTGCTCTGTTTTGTAAACAGGCAGCACCCAGCATCAAAGCAGTGCTACTGTTTCTATGCGGTTTCCCTTTCTTTTTCATATTTGCATTCTGACACAGACTTTATCAAATACACTGAAATTAATTGCATTTCATTTACAAATTTAAGGCACTTGATTGTAATCAATCAGTAACAATATAATGGTGCACAGAATGACCAAACTATTCCAACTACCATGGATGCTTTAGCATTGTTAGAAGACATCGCAAATGGAAGAATTAGAAGAGAGCAAGTATTTACAGATCATACTGATTTCCTGTCCCATGATGATGACTGGCTTCTAAGTTGATTTAGATTTCCAAGACCTGTCCTCTTGGAGCTGTGTGCTGTTAGAATACTAGGATGTATACTTGATACCATTTTTATGATGAAATGCATTAAAGTATGTATATTACATCTACATACTGTTAGTATTTATGTAGGCGGCATGGTGGCGCAGTGAGTAGCACTGCTGCCTCGCAGTTGGGAGATCTGGGGACCCGGGTTCGCTTCCCGGGTCCTCCCTGCGTGGAGTTTGCATGTTCTCCCCGTGTCTGCGTGGGTTTCCTCCGGGCACTCCGGTTTCCCCCCACAGTCCAAAGACATGCTGGTTAGGTGGATTGGCGATTCTAAATTGTCCCGTGGGTGTGTTTGTGTGTGTCCTGTGGTGGGTTGGCACCCTGCCTGGGATTGGTTACTGCCTTGTGCCCTGTGTTGGCTGGGATTGGCTCCAGCAGACCCCCGTGACCCTGTGTTCGGATTCAGCGGGTTGGAAAATAGATGGATGGATGGATAGTATTTATGTAATTTATTTAATACTAATGTTAATATTAATATTCACAGTAAGTGGGGCATGTCTCAGGTGAGGCTGGTGCAACCTTGGATGGATGGAATAATTAAACATGTATGATGAAGATTTTTCAATGTTCCTTAAAAGTTTTGAAGAATCGATATTCTAAGCTTACAGCTTGTTTTACATTTATTACAGATGCATATTGTGTGGTGATTGGTTACATGGAGAAAGAAAATGGAAGGACATGAATTGGGGGTTGATACGTTTGACAGAGACAGTACTGCTGCAAAATTCCCAGAACATCTTGCCACAATATCTCTATAAAGTGATTGCAAAAGCAGCTGTATGTTCAATACAGAGAACATTTAGGGCAGTTGTGACAAGACTCCAAGAGGCTAGAAGTGTGAATGAGTACCAAACTGGTTTAACTAAAATAATGTGTAAATGTTCGGTTTGTGAGCTGGTGGTCAGGGACACAGACAGAGAATTCAATGGATGTTCTTCTGAGCAGGCTTTCTTTATTGTAGCCATGCTGTCTTTATCAAACTTACCAAACCTCAGTTCCTAACCTTCCATTTTCTTTACCCACATAACCAATCGCCACACAATAAATGTCTTCATGATAGTAAAACTAGCTATAAACTTAGAATACTGAGTGTTCAGAAATTTTAAGGAACATTGAAAAATCTTCATTATACGTGTTTCATTATTCCAGCAAGCACCATGCATGGGGCAGGAACAATCTCTCTGTGGGACGCAAGCTCATCGCAAGGTGAATACGAGCACACACATACACTAATAGGGTCAATTTAGCATCACTAAATGCCCTAACCTGCATGCTTTTGCAAGGAAACCGAAGAGGAAACCCACCAGGAAAACATGCAAAAAACATGCTGCGCCACCGTGCACCCACATGTTTAATATATGCTTTAATGCATTTCATCATGAAAACGATATCAAGTATACATCTTAGTATTCTAAAATATTCAGAGAGCTGTAATATCATGAATGTAATGTACAGTATTCTGTGTAGTGATCACCACCTGCATGTTCCTGTTGGCGTAAGAAAAAGCCCTTTAAAATATTTAGTGATTAACAACTAGGTCGGGGAACACTTACAATATGAAACACTTAATATGCTAATTTAGTTACGATGGGGTTTGAGAAATTCTAGTAAATTAAACATCAATTTTAAGATGAACTTTACAACCTTCTACTTTAGTGACAAAATTCTTCTCTGTGGTTCTAATATGCTTCCTTATGACACTCAGACAATGTGCTGTGACTCGCCTTTTCACATCCACTTTACATGTGACCGATTTCTTTTTTATCTCAGACACTGTGCGACTTTCTGAACATGAACTTTTGAGTGCCTTCACCACGTTGTACAACTCCATCAATTTTATTTTGTTACTTATACCACTGCTTCAGCCACCAAATAGTTTTTCCTTGCCTCCACTTCAATGAACAGGACTTCGATTTTGCTTTCCCTGAAATTCTTCTCTTTTATGCATGCTTTTGCTATTGTCTTTTAATAAAACACTGAACGGAAGGGGCTATTTACATTGATTTGCATATTGAAATAGGCATAATTCTGGGAGGAGTCGGGGTGGGGCCGTAGGCGCATGCGTTTGCGTCAAATGTCACAGTGATTGGGATTTATAAAGGGAAAGTACATAGAACTTTGCTTGCACAAACTTTTACGCATCTGAATTTTTTTATGTGTATGCGCATTTCCAGTTTTGTCCATATACCATGTTTAAGTGTGAATTCTACACAAGGCATTATGTATGAGGCCCATGGTATTTACCTGCAACAGCACAACTTGTCTGCTGTAGCTGATGCTCAACAATATTCATAGACTGAAGTTCTATTACAAACACAGGTTCAGGATGAGGAAGAGAAGCACTATACTCTTTACAAAAGTGCAGTATTGTTTAATATTGATGTATGACCAGGGTGAGAATAGTACAATCCCTGAATATATAAAGTATCAGAGGTAGATCACCTCCTAAGAAAATGCATTAGAAGTGACAGAGAGTGCTTTTGTGTTGCTATATTTAATGTTTTGGAAAGTGGGTGGAGGCGACATTGAAATAGGCATAGTAAATATGCTCTGTGAGCTAAAAGAATGAGAGCAATACCAAATAAAATGCAAACGAGAGAAACATTGTCAACATTTACTGTAAAATTTGAAATAAGCAATGAAATTATAATAATGCATTCAATTTAAAGTTCTTAAAGTTTGCATTCCTGACAAACCCCTCAAAAGATGAAATGTTGTATATCAAAAACATAATCACCAGTAATTTCAATAGGAAAAAATAGTATGTGTTCCTGAGCCACCTACCTTTCTTAAAATAACACCACATCCCATTAAAATGAATACATTACTAGTACATGTCAAAACACATTTTAAAGGGGCATTTTCAATTAATTAATGACATAATAATATAAATGTTTTCATGTTCCACTAAGCTTGTTCACAGCTACTCTATTACACCGTGTACAACATATCATCAAAAAAGAAAAGATGCAGAGGTGAAGATGGCATCATCGTGATTTGTTGGTATTTGTGATAGTGAGTGAGAGGGAAATGGAGAAGGAAAAGAAGAAGAGGCAGAGGCTGAAGTTCTTATGTGTACATTTCTAGATTGTCCACATCCTCTACCTCTTTCTCTTCCATGATAACGGGAAGATATGCAAGACCAAAAGCTGCAGGAAAGGGACAAGCAGGTGGATTAGCCACACAAAACAACTCAGTTTTTTGCACCTTAACTTTTGTACAGCTATCTAATGTACTCAATGCAAAATGACACACTTCTCGCAACTGTAAGAAACACCTTATAATTTGAAAAAATCTATTACATTAAACCTCTTGTAAGAAAAACTGAAATCTTGAGGAATGCCTGTTTTTTTTTTTGTCAGGGAATTTTTAGGATCACCATCCATGTTCAAAAAAATATCATAAGTATTTGAGCATACAGTTAGGTCCATAAATATTTGGACAGAGACAACTTTTTTCTAATTTTGGTTCTGTACATTACCAAAATGAATTTTAAATGAAACAACTCAGATGCAGTTGAAGTGCAGACTTTCAGCTTTAATTCAGTGGGGTGAACAAAACGATTGCATAAAAATGTGAGGCAAATAAAGCATTTTTTAACACAATCCCTTCATTTCAGGGGCTCAAAAGTAATTGGACAAATTAAATAACTGGAAATAAAATGTTAATTTCTAATACTTGGTTGAAAACCCTTTGCTGGCAATGAAAGGCCTGAAGTCTTGAACTCATGGACATCACCAGATGCTGGGTTTCCTCCTTTTTAATGCTCTGCCAGGCCTTTACTGCAGCGGCTTTCAGTTGCTGTTTGTTTGTGGGCCTTTCTGTCCAAAGTTTAGTCTTCAACAAGTGACATGCATGCTCAATTGGGTTAAGATCAGGTGACTGACTTGGCCATTCAAGAATTTTCCACGTCTTTGCTTTAATAAACTCCTGGCTTGCTTTGGCTGTATGTTTTGGGTCATTGTCCATCTGTATCATGAAACGCCGCCCAATCAATTTGACTGCATTTAGCTGGATTTGAGCAGACGGTATGTCTCTGAACACCTCAGAATTCATTCGGCTGCTTCTGTCCTGTGTCACATCATCAATAAACACTAGTGTCCCAGTGCCACTGGCAGCCATGCACGCCCAAGCCATCACACTGCCTCAACCATGTTTTGCAGATGATGTAGTATGCTTTGGAAAATAAGCTGTTCCACGCCTTCTCCATACTTTTTTCTTGCCATCATTCTGGTAGAGGTTGATCTTGGTTTCATCTGTCCAAAGAATGTTTTTCCAGAACTGTGCTGGCTTTTTTAGATGTTCTTTAGCAAAGTCCAATCTAGCCTTTCTATTCTTGAGGCTTATGAGTGGCTTGCACCTTGCAGTGCACCCTCTCTATTTACTTTCATGCAGTCTTCTCTTTATGGTAGACTTGGATATCGATACACCTACCCCCGGAGAGTGTTGTTCACTTGGTTGGCTGTTGTGAAGGGGTTTCTCTTCACCATGGAAATGATTCTGCGATCATCCACCACTGTTGTCTTCCCTGGACGTCCAGGTCTTTTTGCGTTGCTGAGTTCACCAGTGCTTGCTTTCTTTCTCAGGATGTACCAAACTGTAGATTTTGCCATTCGTAATATTGTGGCAATTTCTCGGATGGGTTTTTTTCTGTTTTCGCAGCTTAAGGATGGCTTCTTTCACCTGCATGGAGAGCTCCTTTGACCGCATGTTGTCTGTTCAAAGCAAAATCTTCCACATGCAAGCACCATACCTCAAAACAACTCCAGGCCTTTTATCTGCTTAATTGATAATGACATAACGACGGACTTGCCCACACCTGCCCATGAAATAGCCTTTGAGTCAATTGTCCAATTACTTTTGAGCCCCTGAAATGAAGGGATTGTGTTAAAACAAATGCTTTAGTTGCCTCACATTTTTATGCAATCGTTTTGTTCACCCCACTGAATTAAAGCTGAAAGTCTGCACTTCAACTGCATCTGAGTTGTTTCATTTAAAATTCATTGTGGTAATAATGTACAGAACCAAAATTAGAAAAAAAGTTGTCTCTGTCCAAATATTTATGGACCCAACTGTAACAGTTAGAGCAATCTGAAAGTAGCACTGTGATTTACAAGCACATTTCAAGCTGGCAAACCGCACAGTATTTATACTACAAGATATGTGAAAGGTATTGAACTATTTACTTGCCTAAATTTAATCTTGCGGTGAGAATGGAATATTTGATTACTACCATCCTGCACTATAGAGCATGGTTTATCAATATAATTATAAGTACAAAATGTTTCTATTAAACACATACAGTCTGTGTTTTAATTTGTGATTATGCCTCTCAAATGGTGATTTTCTATAAAAAGAATGCATATGGAGTAATGCAAATGTATAATTAGTACTGGCTTGAACACAAGTGCCAATTAAACCTGGATATGGGGGCTGGACTTACTGTAAGCTATTGAAGTCTATGCTACAATATTTTTCATGTTTATGTAGTTAATAGCCTTATACATCACAAATGTTCTACATGGACCTCAGGGACAAAATCTTTGCTGACATAAAATTTCAAGATGGCAATGCACTGAATCAGGCAAGAGAGTTTTTTAATACAAATTTTGTAACTAATATAATTCTGCTTTTGAATATCTTATAGCCTTCTCAAGGCAGAGATTGATGCAGGAAATACCAGAATTTAAAATCAGGCAGCCACAAATCTGCAATCATTGAGGCACACTTTAAGGTGATTAAAGAATATCAGCAAAGAATGCATTTCAGTAGACTGAAATTCAAGAAGTATGTGTGCAAACTGTTTTTAAACAGATTAGTTACATATCAGTGTTGACAAAAGGTTAAAAACTCTGAGTTAGACACATGCCACAGAAAGCAAGGGAGGGTTGGATGTTGGGGGAAGGTTACCTAGACCACATTTTGGTGATTGGAGAATAGATAGTTAAACAATGATGCTAGTTAAGGTTAGCACAGATATAAAGAAAAGCATGTGCTTAATATACTTTAATAAATAAAAACAATTATACAGTAATCCCTCGCTATATCGCGCTTCGCCTTTCGCGGCTTCACTCCATTGCGGATTTTATATGTAAGCATATTTAAATATATATCGCAGATTTTTCGCTGCTTCGCGGGTTTCTGAGGACAATGGGTCTTTTAATTTCTGGTACATGCTTCCTCAGTTGGTTTGCCCAGTTGATTTCATACAAGGGACGCTATTGGCAGATGGCTGAGAAGCTACCCAGCTTACTTTTCTCTTTGTCTTGCGCTGACTTTCTCTGATCCTGACATAGGGGGATTGAGCAGGGGGGCTGTTCGCACACCTAGACGATACGGACACTCATCTAAAAATGCTGAAAGATTATCTTCATGTTGCTATCTTTTGTGCAGCATGTCAGCTCGAAGGGCACGTATTGATTTTTGCTTGAAAAACAAACTCTCTCTCTCTCTCTCTCTCTTTGTCTGCTCCTGACGGAGGGGGTGTGAGCTGCCGCCTTCAACAGCTTTGTGCCGCGGTGCTTCGCATACTTAAAAGGCAAACAGCCCTATTGATTTGTTTGCTTTTGTCTCTCTCTATCTCTGTGACATGATCTGCTCCTGACACGCACTCCTTTGAAGAAGAAGATATGTTTGCATTCTTTTAATTGTGAGACGGAACTGTGATCTCTGTCTTGTCATGGAGCACAGTTTAAACTTTTGAAAAAGAGACAAATGTTTGTTTGCAGTGTTTGAATAACGTTCCTGTCTCTCTACAACCTCCTGTGTTTCTGCGCAAATCTGTGACCCAAGCATGACAATATAAAAATAACCATATAAACATATGGTTTCTACTTTGCGGATTTTCTTATTTCGCGGGCGGCTCTGGAACGCAACCCCCGCGATGGAGGAGGGATTACTGTAATACTGAAGTCTACATATAAAAGCCATCTTTATACAGTGGAACCTCAGGTCACGAACGTCTCGGACCACGTACAAATCGGGTTACAACCAAAAAGTTCGCCAAACTTTTGCCTCTGTTCACGACCACACACTCGGGTGACGAACAAGCCAGTTTCCCTTCTGGTTCGTACGCGCCGATGATTTCCGCACGTGATCAGTCTCTCCCTGTGCATTCCCTGTGCAGCGAGCGAGTGAGAGAGCGAGAGAGAGAGCGCGAGACAGAGCGCAAGAGAGAGAGAGAGGGCGAGCGAGCGTATATATATATTTACATATAGCTTGTACGGAATTAATTGTATTTACATACAATCCTATGGGGGAAATTACTTCGGGTCACGACCAAATCGTGTTGCAACCAGAGTTTTGGAACGAATTACGGTCGTGACCCGAGGTTCCACTGTATTTGCATTTTCTGGGACAACATAAAACTGTAACATGGTTGACTGCATGAGCTTATTCTGCATTCTTGCAATAGTTCAATAAATCCTCATTTTAATGAGCTAAGATGGGAGGTGGATGTGAATATGTGAGGTGGAACAGTATCTATAGAGATGTTAGAAAA
Organism: Erpetoichthys calabaricus; assembly: GCF_900747795.2. NCBI lineage: Eukaryota > Metazoa > Chordata > Cladistia > Polypteriformes > Polypteridae > Erpetoichthys > Erpetoichthys calabaricus. The sequence continues at coordinate 126,375,569 of NC_041406.2, forward strand.
AGTGGCTGGCAGGCTTAAAATGTAGCACAGCAGAAATAAGAAAAGATGCAATAGTTTTAAAACTGGCACACCCTCTTTCTTACCATAATATGTGTGGTACACCGCAAACAATATAGACACAAGGCTAACAAAAGAGCTTATGTAATTACATAACTCTCTTACTCCTGGAATGATTGTATTCATCCATCTTGTGAATGTGCTGCTAAAATGGGAACTTAAGAGTAGTCAGTGGAACAATAGATTCTGAGGCATTAGAGTGGAAGGAAGAACATTTGTTCAGACGTGTTGGTGATGAAGATTATATCCACTGTTAGCACAGGAGACCTTAGTTCATTAATAATAGAGCAGAACATGAATTGAACTCATTGTGCATGTAGCATCCAAATTACGTTAAAGCAAGATGCATTAAATCAAGGGTTTACTACACTTGATTGCGCATTCATGTAGCGTTCTCGAAAATAAGGGATAGCACTACACTTTCTTTGTTGCCTTAACTCACTCTAACATATACCAAATTACCTAGTGTAAAATATAACTAATGTAAACTGTGGAGGGCAAAAAAAAACAATCAACAGCAACTTCAAAATGTTTTACAACTTTCCTTGTTTATAAACCTTATCTTTCTGCTCCACAAGGCTTATTCTCACCTAGACAAAGCTAGCAGTGCTGTGAGGATTACAATCCAGCAATCCTTGTTAAGGGGTAAGCTCAGAGATATGGAGGTGGATGATCCTGTGGTGTCCTGGATAATGGACTATCTGCCTGGCAGACTGCAGTTTGTGTGAGTCAAGGATTGTTTCTGATGTATAGTATATGTAAGCACCACAAGGAACAGTCCTGTCTCATTTTCTCTTCAATCTGTACACCTCAGACTATAAATATAACACCAGATCATGTCACTTGCAGAACTTCTCAGATGATTCTGCACTTATGGGGTGTATTGATAAAGGGGAGGAGAAATAGTATAGGAGTCGGGTGGAGAACTTTGTGTCTTGGTGCAGAAAGAATTGTCCACAACTAAACATCAGCAAAACGAAGAAACTGGATATTGACTTTCACCACACCAAAGAGTCTCTCTGTCCAGTCACTCTTCAGGGAATGGATATTGAGGTGGTGCACTCCTTTAAGTATTTGGGAGTCCACATCAATGACAGGTTAGACTGGTCTCAGAACACAAAGGAACTATATAAGAAATGGCAGAAAGGGCTCTTTTTTCTTAGGGGACTACATTCCTTTTGTGTGGGGAGTGACATCTATTCACTCCTTCTATAACTCTGTGGAGGCCAGTGCAAATTTCTATGCTGTGGTGTGCTGAGTTGATAACATCACTTCTAGAGATGCACACCGAATCAACAAGCTAATTAAAAGGGTAGGCTCAGTTATAGGACACACTCGGGACCCTCTGGAAGTACAGTAATCCCTCCTCAATCGCAGGGGTTGCGTTTCAGAACCCCCTGCGAAAGGTGAAAATCCGCGAAGTAGAAACCATATGTTTATATGGTTATTTTTATATTGTCATGCTTGGGTCACAGATTTGCACAGAAACACAGGAGGTTGTAGAGAGACAGGAACTTTATTCAAACACTGCAAACAAACATTTGTCTCTTTTTCAAAAGTTTAAACTGTGCTCCATGACAAGACAGAGATGACAGTTCCGTCTCACAATTAAAAGAATGCAAACATATCTTCGTCTTCAAAGGAGTGCGCGTCAGGAGCAGAGAATGTTAGAGAGAGAGAGACAAACAATCAAAATCAATAGGGCTGTTTGGCTTTTAAGTATGCGAAGCACCGCCGTATAAAGCAGCTGCAAGGAAGAGAGCAATGTGAAAGTAGTCTTTCAGCATTTTTTAGAGGAGCGTCTGTATCCCCTAGGCCAGTGTGCGAACAGCCCCTCTGCTCACACCCCCTCCGTCAGAAGCAGAGAATGTCAGAGAGAGTGAGAGAGACAGAGAAAAACAAACAATCAAAAATCAATACGTGCCGTTCAAGCTTTGAAGTATGCGAAGCACCGTGCGGGAAGCATGTCGCTTGACAAAGCCGGAAGGGAGCAATGTGAAGATAATCTTTCAGCATTTTTAGACGAGCGTCCGTATCGTCTAGGGGTGCGAACAGCCCCCCTGCTCACACCCCCTCCGTCAGGAGCAGAGAATGTCAGAGCAAGAGAGAGAGAAAAGTAAACAATCAAAAATCAATACGTGCTGTTTGATCTTTTAAGTATGTGAAGCACCGTGCAGGAAGCATATCGCTTGACAAAGTAGCCACCTCTAAGCCCAGCAAGGATGGCAGCAATGTGAAGGTAATCGTTCAGCGTTTTTTGAGAAGCAGCCGTATCCTCTAGGGGTGCGAGCAGCCCCCGTGCTCACAATATATTTGAGGAGTTTTATTTAATACGTAATACGCGCTCTGGTTGGGTAGCTTCTCAGCCATCTGCCAATAGCGTCCCTTGTATGAAATCAACTGGGCAAACCAACTGAGGAAGCATGTACCAGAAATTAAAAGACCCATTGTCCGCAGAAATCCGCGAACCAGCAAAAAATCTGCGATATATATTTAAATATGCTTACATATAAAAACCGCGATACAGTGAAGCCGCGAAAGTCGAAGCGCGATATAGCAAGGGATTACTGTAGTAGTGAAGAAGAGAATAAAAACAAAACAGTGCCATTATAAACAATGCTGCACATCCTCCCCATGACACACTAACACTGAGTACTTATGGCAAACGGATTATTCAGCAGAAGTGTGTCAAGAAACGCTACTGGGGCATCTTTATACCAACAGAAATATGTCTGCATAATACCTCACTGTGTCTGCGTAGTCAGATGTTTTCTTTCATTTCTTTTTGAAATGTTCTTCATTCTGATCTGTGTGCATATATATATATATATATATATATATATATATATATATATATATATATATATATATATACTGTATATATATATATATATATATATATATATTTATATATATATATATATATATGTATGTATTTATCTATCTATTTAAGTATTTATTTTTTAAAAGAGCTTCTGTTGAAATTCAAACTTCATCCTGGGGATAAATAAAGTTAACATTTGTATTTAAAATGTAAAATTATCACCACCACAATAAATATTCACACATTTCATGGGCAAAAATACAAATTAAATTCTACAAAGAGTGATTCAGACCAACCACAAAGAACTGAGCTTCTCACATTAGGTAACCTGACAATTAATTAAATAATTTGGGTTACTTTTACTACTACTAAACAAAGCATTTGCAAAACATGGCACCATGCTTGCCACCCCTGTCTCTGGCAATCTTCCAGAAGCTTATGGTACTTGGCCATCTTTCTCTTAAAAACCTCCTCTAGTACAATCTACCCAGGACACAGTCAATTCTGTTAAGAGAAGCTGTTTTAAGGCCTCTGACAGAATGATGATGTCTGTTCACAATAATGTTGCCATGATATGTACCAGAAACTTAAGTTGCTTGCCCAGATCTCCCATTATCTGCCAGTCCTGTGCAGTGGAATGTAAGCCTGTGGCAGCTTTAGGCTGCAGTTTCAGCTGCTGTCCTCCCATGACGAATGTTATCTGCTTCCTGTTATGGCTGAGGAGACTCTCTCAGCAACTGCCTTCAGCACCTGGTCATGATGCCACCAGCAGTGACCCTACCCTAAGGCCTTTGGACAGCTGCTCATGATGAGTTTGAGTGTCCCCCTCCCAGAGCAGAGTGGACAAGAAGGTGTCTAAGCCTTGCCCAAAAGTTGGAGGTTTGCAGGGTTAGGTAAGTTGTTATATACAGCTTGGAATTTAATGTGCTGGGCCTCTGCTCGCCGGATTTCCATCCACGTGAGCCTTCATTCCATTGCACTCTCCCATCTCATCCAAACTCCTATCTGCCTCATGCCTTCCATCCTGCTGGTTCTTTCCTCATGCATTGCTGCTCTCACCTCTTTCTGGACAAGCAGTTGCCTCTCCTTGCCCTGGACCTTGTTGTATTGAGGCACTGGAAACCTGCCCAATCCTGATCTTCCTTTTGTCACTGCCTACATCACAGCCTTGTGCCTCAGCCTGTGCCTCCAGCTCCATAGCGGCACTCCATTTCCTGTTGGCCTGGATCTCAATGCCTGCCACTGAGACTATGGGGTCCTTGGAGTCTCCATACTGCAGTGCTTCTTGAGTATGGGAGACCTTAAATTCTTCTTTGTCGCTGTTGAAAGGAAACTGAAAAATGCTATTCTTCCTGTACAGAGCTGCAGTGCTCAGGCTGCGTGGTAAGCCAAGTCATCTGCAGAGATATCCCCTGATTCTCCTCTCCATTGTCTCCACTGATGTAATGGGCACATCATAAACCACCAAAGGTCTGAGGATCTGAGGCATGATGCCATATTAGTATGCCCAGGACTTGAAATTTCCCAGGCAGTCCAGACTTGTTCACTTCCCTGGGCTGGGTCTGCAGCTCCTTGTCGAATGTCTGGATGGCTGCCACATCTGTGAGGCTGTGGTCAAAAAGTTTTCCCACACTTTTGACTGGCTTCTCATTGATAGATCGAATCTTGGTGTCATCCAGGGAAAAGTGGAACTTATCTGAAACTCTTCCTCTCTTAATAACAAGTAATATTGACTTAGCAGGCTTAAAGCTCATCCTTGACCATTTGACGAGTCTCTCTAGCCCTTGGAGTATCCAACTGCCCCCTGGTACAGAGGATGTGGTGACTGTGAGGTCATCCATATAGGCTCTGATGAAGGCTGTCACAAGCCAGACTTGGTTGATGAGCCTCCACACTTCACAGCTTTTACTACCATGTTCATGGCTAGGGCAAAGAGGATGACTGATAATGCCAGTGATAATGCCCTTCTCTAATCAGTGCCAATTTGATGTCACTGACCCAGAAGTGGCTGTCAATCTGAATTTGTTATAGTAATCCAAAATGAGGTCCTTGATTTTACTGGCAATCTTACTTAGCAATACTTACAAAGAACTCCAAACGAACGCAATAATCCACTGTCTGGGTCTCTCATTCTAGCCTCCAGATAAGGCAAATGCAAGACAAAGGAATGATGATGTCAGGGTGAGCCCCTCCTCCTGAGGTTCAAACCACAAAAAAACATGGAATGGAGACACATTTAAAAAGACAATACATAATTGCAAAAGTAAAATCAAATACAGCAAAAAAAAGGCGAACCAAGGTTAACAAGTCCCAATATGAAATCCAAACTCAGTAATGCAATGATGTGAGAGGGGAACATTTTGGTGTTGGAGGGGAACATTTTTTTGTACACTGGATGGTTTTCTTTTTCTCTTGAGCAAAGAAACAAGTAAATATTAAATGTAAAAGTCAGACATTGTTTTTTGGGACAGGGGTGATAAGTGAAAAGGCTAATTTTCTGAGTAGTTGTGTTGCAGGTTATTGTTGATGGTTGTCTAAAGGACGTAGATATTTACCTGCTTTGATTCAGATTATTGTTGTTGGTTGTCTACAGGGTGAATATATTTACATGCTTTGATTTTATTGCTTAAACAATGAAAATATGTCTACACTACTGCTGATCAAAGCAAACTGGTATGTACCATTGTTTAATAAATCATTATGTTAATCTAGGCAGGGACTGAAGCAGATACTGTACTGTATATACTTCTGGGCAGTGGGTGCTATAGTGAGGGACGGTCCACTGAGAACACTGTGAAGACCACTGACACAGAGCACAGGGACTCGCAGGCAGATGAGTGTATGTGGCTGGCAAGACGCAAGGCACACGGACAGTGACACCTACCTCCAGGGAGGAAGAGACAGTGCCACCAGAGAGATGCCAGTTTTGGGTCTAGCAAGAGAGGGAAGACTCACGAAAGGACTGAGCGAAGCTGACAGACAAGAAGTGAGGTGTGCCTAGGTCGCTGCAGCAAAGCAAGGAGCCCAGAAGTGACAAAAGAATGCTCACTTCACGAAGAAGAGACACTGACAGGGATTTGTCAATTCAACAAAACTTCTGTTGGGAAACAAGCATCCAGTGAACAGAGTGTTTCTGTGGACAGTAGATGCACAGCACGTAAAACTGGACTTCGCACCATTAAAGTTTGCATCCTCCACTGTTATGTTTTTAATGGAATTATGAGTATGGATTGTGTATTTTGTTAATAAGTTTTCACTCCTGATACTTTTAAATTATTGTCATTTTTTTTCTTGTTGTATTTATTATTGTCTGGTGTAATACAAGTTACTGTTGCTTTTCCTGAAATTGCTGCTGTGTCTTTCATTGTGTGTTTACTCACCGTCCAATTTAAAGAAACCTGTGTGTTGTTATCTGTAAATCTCAAGAGTTCCCAGTCTTTTAATAAAAATGGGTGGCGTAATTGGATATTTTAACTGTGTCTAGGTTAGATTATCTATAAGTGTGACCAGACACCTGTCAGAATAAGAGAACTGCAAAAAAATCCACAAAACCAGAAGGATCAAAAGAAAAGCCATACTAACAATTACCAATAGCAACAACACTCAGTTATCCACTTCTGAGACCCTCTCTCTTACCTCAGTATAAAGGCTGTGGGTGGTATCAGCAGCATTTCACAAGGAATGGAAGAACATTTAAAGACACAGTACAGTAGTATCGAGCAATGCATAAACATAGCAATATTAATATGAAAACATACAAATACTCTCAAAAATAACAACAGAATGAAAATTAACAAAAGCCAGGGAATGAACCTTGGCTGTAACACAACACTTGGACTTTTTTGATATCTGGTTATTTTTGCTCTATTTTCTGATTCTGCTGTTGGATTATGGATTGGATTTGTTTGCTTTGGTTTTGGGAAAATCCCTTTTTGATTATTTTTGCTTCCTTTTTTCCCTATGCCTTGCCTGATCATTTTCTTCATTTAATAAATTAATTAAATATACCCTCTGCCCTGAAGGACAATTATGGATATTTTGAAACTTTAAAAGTCTGAGCCCCATTCTGGGCCCATTAAGGCTGGAAAGCCTGTCATTTAAGTTTGGGAGTGGGCTGCCTGAGGGTGAGGCCGGCTGCTGAAGCCCAGGCCAAGTGGCGCCCTTGCCTGGCTTTTCTTTATTGTAAGGTTTGCTTACACTTTTATGCTATTTTGGTGTTGTTGAACAACAAGATATTTATTGCATAGCAACAAATTAGAAAAGTAAATATATAAACATTGTACAGAAAAAAACAAATTCTTTTAACACCCCCCCCCCCCCACCGAAAAAACAAAATAAAGAGAAGAAATACAATCAAATTACCCAAATTAGGTAAAGATAAATTGAAAAAAAAATCAAATAAAAAATGTCACTGCCAAATATTTGAACTCAATAAGGAATAAGTACATAAACTTAGTTCTGTTTTTTTTTTTGTTTTAAGACAGTTTAACCAGGTTTGTGAGATCTGTGTACATATTAATCAAGCATCTCATAGTAGGTAGGAAGCGCTGTCTCAAAAATTTCAGAGTGGCACAAATTTGGTCCTACTCTTGGGAGGGGGAGTAAAAGCATTTTATCAGTTTCCCTAATTTTGGAAATTCCTCCTGATTTCACCAGGATTTAGGAGAGCCTGATAACTGTTATGACTCGTTATGGACACTTCCAGCCCATTGCGGTACTTTCTGTATGATTTTGGGCTATACAAAATAAACTGTTTTTGTATTATAAACTGTACTTGCATGGTGCTGCCAAAAGGAATAATCAGTCTATTTACGCTTGAAAGTGTTGGTAACATTATTTTTTGGCCACAGGAAAAAATGTAAGTTTGCAATAGTAATCATTTGGATATGTCACAACCAATCATTTTTTGAATCTTGCACCAAACTTTGAAAGTCCTTACAATGCTTGAGTGGATGAGCATGCATATGTGACTCGCCAGTGATATCACAGTATCAACACACAGGTGGTCATGGATGTAAACTGTATTTCCCTGAAAATAAGTGTGGCAGGATGCGTTATTGACAGAAAAATGCCATGCAGGTACACTAAGCTATGCATTCCACAAACCCCTGGGATAATTACGTTACACTTTACAAGCCAAGGAAGGATCAAGAAGATAGGTGTAGACCCTAGAGGCATTGAGTAAACAGAGCACCGCAGAAGATAAGGGGGATCACAGAGACAGGCACAATATGCAACTCTGGAAAATGATCAGGTACACTGGAAGAGCTAATGAGGCCTATAGCTGTAGCTAGTTTCAATAACTGTTACTTTACAAGGCATTTCCCGTGGCCATAACAATGTGAAGTTAATTCTTCTCAAAGTATAGATATGGATAATTCCTTTTTAAATAAACATGCCTGTTATTTGAATGTACAGTGATCCCTCGCTATATCGCGCTTCGCCTTTCGCGGCTTCACTCCATCGCGGATTTTATATGTAAGCATATTTAAATATATATCGTGGATTTTTCGCTGCTTCGCAGATTTCTGCGGACAATGGGTCTTTTAATTTCTGGTACATGCTTCCTCAGTTGGTTTGCCCAGTTGATTTCATATAAGGAACGCTATTGGCAGATGGCTGAGAAGCTACCCAGCTTACTTTCTCTCTCTCTCTCTTGCGCTGACGTAGGGGGGTGTGAGCAGGGGGGCTGTTCGCACACCTAGACGATAGGGACGTTGCTACCTTCTGTGTGCAGCTGCTTCCTGAAGGACATGCTGCACGGTGCTTCGCATACTTAAAAGCTCAAAAGGCACGTATTGATTTTTGACTTTATTTTTCTCTGTCTCTCTCTCTCTGCTCCTGACAGAGGGGGTGTGAGCTGCCGCCTTCAACAGCTTTGTACCGGCGGTGCTTCGCATACTTAAAAGCCAAACAGCCCTATTGATTTGTTTGTTTTTCTCTCTCTGACGCGCACTCCGTTGAAGAGGAAGATATGTTTGCATTCTTTTAATTGTGAGATGGAACTATCATCTCTGTCTTGTCATGGAGCACAGTTTAAACTTTTTAAAAAGAGACAAATGTTTGTTTGCAATGTTTGAATAACATTCCTGTCTCTCTACAACCTCCTGTGTTTCTGCGCAAATCTGTGACCCAAGTATGACAATATAAAAATAACCATATAAACATATGGTTTCTACTTCGCGGATTTTCTTATTTTGCGGGTGGCTCTGGAACGCAACCCCCGCGATGGAGGAGGGATTACTGTACTCTCATTTGGTGTGTGTGTCTCAGTCAAAGTATTATTCTTGAAGTTGTTGCGAATTGGCAGTTTAGTTTAGTATTCTACCTTATTGTGTTTTCCTTCTTATTCTTCTCCTACTACTTTGAATATTATTATTATTATTATTATATTTGTGTGATCAGTTTTCTTAAGGTTTTTTTTTATTGTCTTTTATTTATTGGGTTTACAGCTGGGAGCTCAAGTGGTTGTTTAGAAGAATATAACTGCCTACTCTTCCACAATAATTCTTGTGTATCCTAGTGGTGCAGATGGTTTATTTACGTAATAATTAGTTTGGTTAGAAAGTGGTGTTTGAGTCTATCAGCAGCTGTAAATTACGTGCAACTCTTCTAATCTGAAGGTATGTTTTGATCTGTTAGTTCACAGTGTACTTACTGTGAGAAATATATATTATGTCTGTGAATATTCACTTGTTATGGTTGTCCATTATACTTTGCTAATTTTTTTCTTTTAAAGATACAAATGGATATTAGTGAATTTTAGAAAATGACTTTTTTATCAATGTTAGGTTTTCAAAAAATGATATGCCAAACGAAACATATGTGTCACTGTCGCATAGCATTATTTGTACAAAGAGATGAGGAGTGAGAAAAACTCATAAAACTCTAAACAGAAAAAGTAATATGAACACCCACAGAAGCAGATATAACAAGAGTATGCTATGTTAAAATAATGCATTTTCACCCGACACAAAATGTATGTGTTATCTTTAACACAATTATACTTGGGTGTCACAGCTTCACACTTTCTAAAACCTGCTTTCATTAGTTTAGAAACACTGCACAATTAATATTTTTTTAATATGGAGCAAATAAAAAAGTTTACTTATTATTAGGATCAAGCAGAAATTGTTATTGGGATGTGGCACTGTCAGGATGTTCAAATTATTCACTTACTAATCTACAGTTATTTCAAAATGCAGCAGCAAGGAGCCGAAATGATGCCGACACCATTTACTTTGGTTTCCTATATTACTGCTTTGATTTTCTGGTATATTTTGAGCAGATTTTAACTTCTTAATTTTTTAGTATATTAAGCAACTTTAATGTCTCTCTTTTAACTTTACAGACTATTTTTAAACCTTTATTCTCCAAAGTTACAGATGACATTCATAATTAGAAGCACTTCTTAAAACTAACAGGACATACATTACTGTAAGAGGTGCAGTCTTAGCTAAAGGGCTTCAACATCTCAAAATGCTCAACCCACCAAACAAATATTAAAACCTGTTCATAGGTCGTAATATTTAAATCAAAACTGAAAAGGCATCATGGTAACAGAGTAAATTGTCCAGAGCTGTTGGGGAGGGTGTTCACATGGCAATTTAATCATTGTGAAAATATTTATGAATGACTACTACTGAGTCTTTCCCATTTTCCTTCTTTTCTTGGTGCTCTGTGATGATTTTTGGTGTCCTCTGCTATTTAGTAGTTGCTGTAGTACAAAAAAACAGCTGCAATTTCAAATGACATGAACATGCTTAAAGAAAATAAGATACTTGTATGATTAAGTGCTTGTGTTTACTCAAAGATTTCCTGCACACACACACACACACACACATATATACAGTGGAACCTCGGTTTGCGAGTAACTTGGTTTACGAGTGGTTTGCAAGACGAGCAAAAATTTTTAAAAATTTTGACTTGATAAACGAGCGAGGTCTTGCAGTACGAGTAGTATGTATACTCTTTGTCTGCTGAGCGTCATGTGATCACAACTGAGCTGATGGTTCTTCTCTCTCTTGCTGCGGGATTGTGGGCAATCGTCTCCTATTCTCTGTCTGAGTTGGCGTGCCTCACTCATAGTAAACATCCGTATGAGCGTATACTGTTTACTACAGCATTAGTACTGTGACTGTGTGTGTGTGCGTGCTTGTGTGTGTGTGTGCTTGCTCACGCGTGTGTGTGTATGTGTGTGTGTGCACACGCGCGCTCGTGTGTGTGTGTGCTTGCGCGCGCATGTGTGCTGTGATGTGCGAGTCCCCGTCTTGCACACTAAGACACAAAGCTGAGTCTCAGTACTTTAGCAACACCAGCTTTATTCAGCTTGAAACAGACACAGCAGTCAGGCAGGGCCCTGCGCATTTATAATGTTCCTTGTTCCTTGTATCACCCATCGACGGCAGGTGCTTATAGCATGTCCGCAATCTTTTCAGATTCGCTTTTACAGCGAACTGCTACAGCGCTGGGAGACTGCGATTGCTTTGGGACGCTCTTCCGCGTGTCGTCCCGTTAGGTGGAATCCCACAAGAGTTTAGAAACTCACTCACACCAGCCATGATTCTTTTCAAAGGTAAAGTGCAGGTTAATTTGTTTTATGTATTTTTACTTTATATTTTGTATTTTTCATTTTTATATGAATAGTTTTGGGTTGTGGAACAAATCATCTGAGTTTCCATTATTTCTTATGGGGAAATTCACTTTGATATACGAGTGCTTTGGACTACGAGCACTTTTCCGGAACGAATTATGCTCGCATAACCGAGGTTCCACTGTATGTGGAAAATGTCTATTGCAAAAAGACTTCTACCAGTCACGTTTTATTTTTTTGTGGTCGTGAACAAATGCAAAAGTTTGGCGAACTTTTTGATCGTAACCTGATTTGTACGTGTTCCAAAACGTTCATAACCCGAGGTTTTACTGTATATATTTTAATGTATGTTAGACCATTTAACAGATTTGGAATATTTATTATTTGTTATATCATTGATGACTTATTATTATTTTGCTGTTTAAAACAGTGGTTCTCAACCTTTTCATTAAAGAATACCATCAAAACCAAAATTCAAAAATTTCAGTACTACCAACAAGAATATGTCTTGTATACAAAAAAGAAGTTAAGTCTATACATTTAAGTTATTGTCACATTATTTTATTTGGTTTCTAATAAAAATTAACAAAAATAATTATTTGCAAATATGATTAATAAACAACATGATTACTGATTTAAAATATGATAAGCAACATAACTTAATGGGATACTTGTGCTTGTTTGACAGAATTTAGTTTCTTTACATCTGGTTCTATTTTACTTAATTTTAAATGTAAATTTGGCTCCAAGTCGAATTTCATTCCATTTATGTTTTTAAAGTATGTGATTAAAGTTTCACATACGTACGTACTACAAAATGGTACTACAAATATAACTGCTCTTTTTTCTGAAATGTCTTTAAAGAATTTATGCTGTTTAACCCAGAATTGACTGAAGAGTTGTTTTCCAACTCATCCGTTAAATTTTTGTCACATAAAATATCAATGAGTTGCTCTCTTTCTTCAGAAGAAAGGTATGCGCTAATACTATATTTTCTGAGCAAAATGGATTCCTGATCCAATTTTCATTTTCATTGTCTTCTGGGAAGTACAATTTACAATTATTTATCAATTGAAAACAACTTTTAAATCTAATGTTAGCTCATTTTTAAGTGTCAAATTAGTGGTTCTTAAACTTTTTTTTCCCTTTTTTGTGTCTTCGAGACTCAGGAGTGCTGCCAGCAGCAATCAACAATTGTAGTGAAGTAAAGGCATTTGCTTAAACTGATTGCAGCAACCCATCACAAGTGTTATGATCTACTCTAAATCTGTTATTTGGTTAACTAAGCTTGTTTTCTTTAAGTTGGTGCAGATGACTTAATTGAGTCCTGCCCTATCTACCCACCTACGGAGCTGCCGAATGTTAGTAAAACTCTTGGGTTTGTGTGTGGGATGTAAGTTATAAAAAGAAGCTTTTTGGATTTTAAGGGGGAGAGAGTGTGAGGTGAGATTTGGGTTTAACAAAGCACTGTATGGACAGTTAGGGTTGGGTGGCCTGGCTTTGGTTTTTTCTTATTGCTTGTTAAAAGAAATTTAATTGTTGTAAGCTAGCCACCTAGGTGATAAATGTGGATAGTGTGTGTCTACCTGTGTAAACTTTGTTTAGCTAAATAGCTCAGTTAGAGTTGTCCTCCTGCCTTGTTTCTGATTTGTGTGTAACTGTCTCCATATTTTGTGAGGTTTTCTTTTTGACAATAAATGGTGTCTGTTTTTTTTTAGCTGGTTTAATTTTTTCTTTTGTGTGTGTCTCTCTCTCACTTGTGTGGCCGATTTATATACCCCTAGGCCTTTAGTATTGTATGTGACTCTTTCCCTTTGAGTACAATTGTGAATCACAACCCTATGGTTTTAAATTGTTTTGTCCAACAAAACTTTGTAAAATTGGTAGAAAGCTGATGATGAATACTACAATGAATAAACACAGCTTCAGGAGTGACCATCTTTAATTTTAATTTCAATTTCAATTCTTTATTGTCATGTGTACAAGTACAAGTGCCATGTACAATGAAATGCTTGCTTGCATGTACCCCTGCAGACAGTAAACATAGACAAAAAAAACCCACACACAATAAATAAATGAATATAAATAAGTAAATAAATAAAACCAGAATCCTATGAATAAATACAGACAGTGGCAGAAGTATATGTGCAGGTAGCAGTGGAGGTGACACAAGGTTACTGATTGTTCATGAGTCTGATTGCAGTTGGGTAGAAACTGTTCCTGAACCTGGAGGTGTGCGTCCATTCCGGACTTTAGTCGCTTCCCAGATGGGAGGAGGGTGAAAAGTGACAGTGCAGGGTGGCTGGGGTCCCGCCTGATACAGTTCACTTTCCTCAGACAGCGTGTAGTGTGGATGTCATGGATCACAGGGAGCTGTGTGCCCATGATCTGTTGTGCTGTGTTCACCTCACACTGCAGTGCTCTGCAGTCATGAACTGAGCAGTTTGCTGTACCAGGATGTGATGCCTCCTGTCAGGATGGATTCCACAGTATACCTGTAGAATCTGCACAGGGTTGTGGGGGACATCCGGGCTTTATTCAGTCTCCTGAGGAAGTAGAGGCATTGTTGGGCTTTCTTGACTACTGCCACAGTGTGACTTGACCATTTAAGGTCATCAGTGAGGGTGACTCAGAGGAACCTAAAGCTGCTGACCTGCTCCACAGCCTCACTTCTGATTTAGATAGGGCTGTGCTCTATTGCCTGTTTGCGGAAATCCACAATCATCTCCTTAGTTTTGCTAACGTTGAGGGTGAGGTTGTTGTCCTGACACCGTTCTGACAGGAGTCTGACCTCCTCCCTGTAGGCCGTCTCATCGTCCTCGCTGATCAGACCTATTACAGTGGTATCATCAGCAAATTTGAGGATAGTGTTAGCGCTATACTTAGCTACGTAGTCATGAGGGTAGAGAGAGTAAAGCAGGGGGCTCAGCATTCTGCCCTGTGGGATGCCAGTTCTGATGGTGATGATGAAGGAGGTTTTTCCACCAATACGCACTTGTTGAGGTCTGCTGGTGATGAAGTCCAGTACCCAGTTGCACAGTGAAGAGCTAAGCCCCAGATCCAGGAGTTTAGCGATGAGCTGGGATGGAATGACAGTGTTAAATGCAGAGCTGTAGTCCACAAACAGCAGCCTGGCATAACAGTTCTTGTTCTCCAGGTGAGACAGGGTGGTGTGAAGTGTTATGGAGATGGCATCCTGTTGCAACGGTAGGCAAACTGGAAGGGGTCCAGACTGTCAGAGATGATGTCCTTGATGTGTTCTAGCACCAGTCTCTGAAAGCACTTCATGGCTATGGGAGTAAGTGCTACTGGGCGGTAATCATTAGGGCAGGCTACTATATTTTTCTTTGTTCAGGGATGATGGCTGTGTGCTTGAAGCAGGTGGGGACAAATGAAACTCTCAGAGATGTGTTAATAATATCCGTAAAGACAGCAGCTAGCTGGTCGCAACATGTTTTTAAAATGCGACCTGAGACTCCATCTGGGCCAGGTGCTTTGCAGATGCTGAGTCGGGAAAAAATCTTCCTCACGTCATCCTCAGAGAGCCTCAGGCTGGAGTCTTGCGGTGCTGGGGGTTGCACGGGCCTGTCTGTGTTAGCGAGCTTGAAGCAAGCGAAAAACATATTCAACTCATCCGGGAGTGAAACGGCGGTAGCTGTGGCCGCGTGTGTCTGGGGTTTGTAGTCTGTGATCAACTGAATACCCTGCCACATCCGACGAGCATCTGCTGTGCTGTTAAACTGAGAGTCCAGTTTGTGGGCGTGCTGGCGCTTTGCGTATTTAATGGCTTTTCTGAGATCATACCTGCTCTTTTTGTATGCCTGTGTATCTCTGGAGTGAAACGCACTGCTGTGCTCACGGATTTGCCAGCGTACTTCAGCACACATCCAGGGCTTCTGGTTGGGAAATACACGTACAGACTTTGTGGGTAAGGAATCATCCACACATTTCCCGATGAAGACTGTAACAACTGCGGCATACTCATCCAGATTCTCAGAGACCTTTTTGAAAACATCCCAGTCCACAGATTCAAAGCAGTCCCTAAGTTTCTCCTCCACTTCCGGGGTCCAACAGTGCACCTCTCGCAAGACCGGCTCTGCACGCTTCAACTGCTGCTTGTAAACAGGTAGAAGCACAGAGCGGTGGTCTGACTGCCCGAGGTTTGGCCGTGGAAGCGATCAATACGCGTTTTTGTGTGCGGTGTAGCAGTGGTCCAACGTATTAGTACCCCTGGTGGGGCAGGAGAAGTGTTGGTAGTATTTGGGGTAAACAGACCTGAAGCTTGCTTTGTTAAAGTGCCCAGTGATGATAACCAGACCTTTGGTGTGTGTGATTTCACAGTCCATAATGAGGCCATACAGTTCCTTAAGTGCTGTGCTGGTGTTTGCTTGCGGGGGGATGTAAACAGCCGCTATGTATACAGCTGTAAACTCCCTAGGCAGGTAAAGCGGCCGGCATTTGATGATCAGACACTCCAGGTACGGTAAACAGCTTTGTGAAATGACTTCCACATCCGTACACCATGCATTGTTGATGAGGAAGCATACCCCGCCACCTCTCTTTTTCCCGGAGGAGACTGACCGATCAGCGCAGTGGATAGAGAAGCCGTCTGGCTGGACAACCGAATCCTGTGTGCAGGCGGTGAGCCATGTTTCCGTGAGGCAGAAAACACAACAGTCACGCAGATCTCCTGAAAACGAAGTCTACCATGGAGATAGACTAGTTTGTTGTCCAGAGACTGGGCATTGGCCAGGAAAATGCTAGGCGATGGAAGTCGCAGTCCTCTGCATTTCATCCTCGCTTGGATCCCGGCACGCCAGCCATGTTTTCTCCTCCGCGTTCTCCGGGCGTGGTTGGGTGGGTCACGAGTTATTGTGGCGAGCACCCCCTGGATGATAACTTCAAAAGTAGCAACTTGTGCCTTTGTTTCTTCCGATGTTTACCAGTGTTGTACGGTCATACTTAATAAAACAGCGATCAGGCAGTACAAACAGCGACAATAACAAAAATACAGACACAAAAACGAAAAGTCTGCGAGGGCCAGTATGCAACACGTCGCCTCTCTCTGGCGCCATGTTAATGAAGTAACAACACCGCTATGCTTTCCTGTTAAAGCCTGGGCTCCATCACACATATCTTCCAAGGACTATCATGCTCTGTCATTTTTTACATTTTTCATTTGCAGAAAGAGGTTCACAAAATAAACTCTTTATTAATAGCAACTTCTGATTCAAATCGAATATATATCAATAATTGAGCAAAGTTTATTTTTGCACTTTCATCTAACTGAAATACAAAATATTGACTTTCTTCCACCTTCTGAAAAAGTGACTCCTTTATGGAGTCTGCCATTTCATAAATGTGCCTGAGTACAGTATGGTGTCATTTGACAATGGAGTACAATCAAGTCTGGCAGTTGTTTCCTCATCAAATAGTGACAAATTTTTCCCCAACTGTGTGAGGATTAATAGTTTTAGCAATTAAGAAAACAAGATAAGAAGTTTATCAAAGTTTTTTAAATTGTGGTAATGAAAGATTTCAAGAACTTTTTAATACTTTTTGGCCCAGTTCATTTTATTTTAAAACAAGCAATGGATTTATTCTGTAAATGTTTGCTTTGATTCAAGATGTCTTTAAGAAAAGGTTTCATAAAAATGGTTAAATAACAGTTGTCACAAACTCCACAAACAGCCATAGCAAGATTTGGGGCAGCCACCTGTATATTTGGTTTCCTGGCTGCAAATTGCACAAAAATGATAGCACTGCTGTGCACAAAACCGAGTCAAAACAGAACTGAGGGAATAGGGAAAAGGTGGAGGCTTTTAAAGGGGAAGACAGGAAGTGAGATCAAAGGGGTTGGGCTCATAAGGATCTTCAGCCATAGGCTCGAGCCCGGATGTGACATCACAGGGGCCAGAGCCGGCAACGTCTTCTTCCATAGGCTCGGATCCGGAAGTGACGTCAAGAGGGCCAGGTGGAATCTCCCGTGAATGGTCTGCAGGAAAGGGAGAAAAGGAGTCAATGCACTCTCCCTACATCCCGGTCTGATTCGGAATTGCCCTTACTCAAACCCTTTAGCTGCCTCCCATTGCCATGTGTGTGACACAGTTCAGAATGAATTACTCACTGAGGTTTAGGTTCATTTTTGTCTCCATTCCAGATAAATCCAAAATGTAAATAAGACATCATATTTCATAGTAAGAATATTTTTCTTCTCAGAAGCATTACTACAAATAAAACTTACTTCTACTTCCTGTTTTGACGTTTTGTTCTTGTGTACTGTCTTCAGCTTTCTGCTTAATTTGTCCTAGCCACTTTTCCATTTTGAAGATAGAATTTAAAAAGGTACAAGAAATTTTAGGGTAAGACACACTACACTAATTAAATAAAGCAATTGATGGCTGTGGGTGAGACACTGTAACTGACCGATGTCATTTAGTAGCATATTCCTGTGTTATTACAAAAGGAGGCAGAGCAGAGTGAGGGGAAAGGGTGAGATGTTGCTCTTGTTTTTGGCAGATAGACTTTTTGTTTTTCATTTTTTTTTTTATACTTGCTTGAACCTATGCTTACTACCCTTTTTAAGCATTACACAGATTATCCATGTACCACCAGTCATCTCTCACATACCATCTACGTGTACCACTGATTGAGAATTGCTGGTTTCTCACTGTTTTCATTTGTACTAGGGAATTTGTCATTATCACACTAAATCCAACCCAACAGTGTTGTTATTCAAGTTAAAACATTAAAGGATGGTGCTGTCCACAAATACGTTTTTTTTCTAGCCTGACAATAAATCAATCCTTTACTTACTGCAAACAAACACTACTTTATTATAAAACAACTTTATCAATTAAAAATATTTTGAACTGCTTTAAAATTACCAAGGTATAACATAGTTACTCATATATGTTTAACAGTTAGTGACTTGCTTAGGGTTACACTGTGAGTCAATGGTAGAAACTGAACCAACAGCACTGAAGTTTAAAGTGCAGAGGCTTAACCACAACACCACATTGCCCACTGGAGCTTCAGATTTATGCTTGACCTGTTTTAGATATTACAAAACAATTTCAGAAATTATGATTTGTAACAGCAGGTTCTGGCAGTGAATCGATCGTTCACCTCAACTATGATACAGTAGGTCTTTGCATTGCAAAGAGACTGATAGTTCAGACATTTCCTTGTTGGTGCCTCCATATTTTATAGAGTCAACCTGATGGTGTTATAAATACGTAGAATGCCTATTAATGAGCGCTGTTTATATAAAAAACAGTGACACCTATGGAAAAGCACAAAATGGAGACATGATGTCACAAAATGAAACTTTAAATTTCACTTTCTACAGAAAGCAAATTATAATGTTGCACCAATATACAGTATATAATTGTAAAATTAAGTTCCCAACATTTTGTAGGTTTAGTTATCAGTGCACACATTCTGAAGAACAATTATATCCAATGATATTGCATTACTTTGTGACAAAATTAAAATTAAAAGAGAAGAAGTAGATGTATGAAGTTAACATTTTGTGAACTGGTGCTTGGTACTGCATCGTTGCATATTACCTTTCGCTTTTATCAAGGACCCTTTCAGGCTTCTTTACCATTTCACAATATTACTTCCACATCTATGTCATTGGACTCTGTATACTAGGCTCTTGATGAATCTCATGATGACCCTCTTGTTTATATCTGTATTAGTCATCTTTTAAAAGTTATTTTGGCAGTTATATTTAAGAACTTCATTTTGTGTTTGTGGAATGAGCAAAAATGTAACATCTTTAATTTAACTGACCTTATCAACCAACTACTGTGATGTTTAGCTAATTTTCTGCTTCTTTTCTTCTGTCCTGTCTACAAAATTTCATGATGTCTTTTTCACACCAATATTAATGTCTTACCTGTTGTTTACAGCAGGTTGTACACTGTAACCAGTTGGGGGAGCTGCTGAGCTCCAAACCCCAGACCCAAAAATGTCCAACATGGTCATGGGTTCAAATAAGTGAGCTTTTTTAAGTTATGCTCAAGCTTTATAATGCACTGGTGAAGCTTCATCTGGAGTACTGTATGCAGTTTTGGTCTACAGGCTAGAAAAAGTCCAGAGAAGAGCAACTAGGCTGATTCCAGAGCTGAGCCTTTTCAGCAAAAGAAGATTAAGAGGTGACATGATTTGAGTGTTTATAATTATGAAGGAAATAAGTACAGTGGATCAAGACTATTATTTTAAATGCTGATAGTGTAATGTGTAGTGTTTTAAAGTGACATAATTCAGGACAAAGTAGAAAAGCGTGAATCTTATATTATTTTTTTTTTACAAAATGGATTCAAGAACATCAAGGCTCATCATTGAAAGAGGCAAATTTAAGAACAAATGCCATTTTATGTAGATATTTTACTGTTATGAATGTGGCATAAATATCTTTCAGGACTCATTTGTAATTAAAGCTGAGCTCACTTATACTGTTAGCTAAATTGGCTGATTGAAGAGGACGGCCTAAGTGCTGCATTCATCTGTGTATTGAGTAGTAATCAAGGCAAAAAGCAGAATGATCACATAAAGTACAACTGTGTTTAAAGTATGAAACAGAAGGCAAAACTTTATAAAAAGAAAAATATCAATTTTTATGGCTCTGAGTGATATTTGCTTTGCATACCAAGTTTCTTTTTCACACATTCCTTACAATTTTGGCCAACAAGGCAGCATGCAGCTTATGCAACTCCTGGTGGTGACATTTATAGCACAATTTATGCCATCTCTCAATGGTATTCATACTTTTATAACCATTACCTAATCTAGGTTGGCCTTTTGAGAGAACAATGCTGGATAAGTTGGGTTCTACGATTTGCTGCTGCTCAAAGTATAGTACAAATTTTTTCAATTCTTGGTATCCCTCTGTACAGAATTTTTTCTACGTTGGTATTTGTACTAAGAGACTGTGTATTCATTTTAACATATTTCTTCTTGGTGGCACAGTAGTGCAGTGGTAGCGCTGCTGCCTTGCAGTAAGGAGACCTGGGTTCGCTTTCCGGGTCCTCCCTGTGTGGAGTTTGCATGTTCTCCCCGTGTCTGCGTGGGTTTCCTCTGGGTGCTCCAGTTTCCTAACCACAGTCCAAAGACATGCAGGTTAAGTGTATTGGTGATCCTAACTTGTCCCTAGTGTGTGGTTTGTGTGTGTGTGTGTGCCCTGTGGTGGGCTGGCACCCTGCCTGGGGTTTGTTCCTGTGTTGGCTGGGATTGGCTCCAGCAGACCCCTGTGTTAGGATATAGCGGGTTGGATAATGGATGGATATTTCTTCCTTTAGAAGGGTTTTAGCTGTTTTTTACTTCAACACATGATTCAAGTTAATAGGAAATGAAGCTGTGTATGTTTAGTGCAGTGTTGGCTGGGTATTACACAGCCATTTTCTATGTGCAGTGGCCTACAAAAAAAGATGAGAGCAGCTAGTGGTGGGTGGTGAAATGATTAAGTTTATTTAAATGCATAACATTAAGAGTACTCCACTCACAAAGCTATAAAATAGAGAGGAATAAAAGCTAAACCAGAACAGATTTTCAGCTGAAATAAAATTAGTTAATGCAATGTTGGGAGATTCTGAGAAAACAGAGATACAACAGGAAGAGGAAATGCAGAACAGAGAAAGGGAGCATTAATAGTTCATTCTGTTATATTCTGTAGCCATACAAAATTGCTCAAAGGCTGATTGATGACATAAATATAAGTGATATATATAATCCAGAGGCAGCCTTAGGGGTGTGCAGGGCCTAGGGCTGACCAACCCCACACGGGGCCAGTTACACGAAACGCTGTACTGGTATGTGTAGACTGTATAAACTTCCGCACGAATTTAATAAAAATAATGTTAACATACATTAGATTTTCTCATTGCAGTATTCAGCTAAATTTTTGCAAGATAACACACGGACTTTATCAAAATATAATGACATAATCTATTAAAAAAGTGCAATTCATAATTCATGACAATACCATGGCAGTGCAGAAAAGTACGCAAATTGCAAATATACTCTGAGTCTCGATATGCAGGATTTCAAAGTCATAACTTACGTTGATGTCATATCAACCGGTTATCATCAGTGATACACATTTTTGTGCATTAATATTCGGACATGTTTGTGGCCTACAAAAAAATGTGAGTGTCAGTGTTTCGACAGGAAGTGTGAAATTAATGTAGAGGTGTCATCATGAAATCTCTTACTGGTTTCCAGGTTCAGAGACAAAAATCCACTTTTCTTGCCTTCCGATTGGAAAAGTCATTGATGACATCTTTGTAGTCTAATCTTGATGCAATGTCTTTTTATATAGATAGGACAAGCCAACCAGCACCTAATGGGCTATACCTATTTTAGGAAGGGATTATACTGGCGATCCTATATAGTGAATTATGGAATGTTTTCAAAGACGTACGTGTACAGAATTTGACCTTGAAGAGGGATTTTAAAAGGGTTCCTCTTAGAAGCATCACAAATATATATATATATGCTGGAGAATGTAACTTGACAAATCTGCTCGAACGGGACACACGGATCTCAAAAGCGGGGCCCCCTTAGGTGTGGGGTTTGGGGCGGTCACTCCACTTGCCACTCCTAAACACTGCTCTTGATGTAATCAACTAAACCAACAAACATGTAGTAGGTGACAGTAGTTCTGCAAACTGGTGAGAAATGCATATGAGTTGCGAGAAGCAGCCAAAGGGTGAAGACCTATAAATATCTGGGAGTGCAGCTTGATGATAAATTAGAACGGACTGCCAATACTGATGCTCTGTGTAAGAAAGGACAGAGCTGGTTATACTTCCTTAGAAGGCTGGCGTCCTTCAACATCTGCAATAAGATGCTGCAGATGTTCTATCAGACGGTTGTGGCGAGCGCCCTCTTCTACGCGGTGGTGTGCTG
Organism: Erpetoichthys calabaricus; assembly: GCF_900747795.2. Lineage (NCBI taxonomy): Eukaryota > Metazoa > Chordata > Cladistia > Polypteriformes > Polypteridae > Erpetoichthys > Erpetoichthys calabaricus. The sequence goes on from NC_041406.2 coordinate 126,397,960, forward strand.
GGGAGGCAGCATTAAGAAGAAGGACGCCTCACGCCTGGACAAACTGGTGAGGAAGGCAGGCTCTATTGTTGGCATGGAGCTATCAGCTTGACATCTGTGGCAGAGCGATGGGCGCTTAGCAGGCTCCTATCAATTATGAAAAATCCACTGCATCCACTAAGCAGTGTCATCTCCAGACAGAGGAGCAGCTTCAGTGACAGACTGCTGTCACTGTCCTGCTCCACTGACAGACTGAGAAGATCGTTCCTCCCCCAAACTATGCGACTCTTCAATTCCACACGGGGGGGGGGGGGGGGGGGGGGGTAAGGGTTAACATTATTCAAAGTTATTGTCTGTTTTTACCTGAATTTTTATTATTCTTTAATTTAATATTATTTTTTGTATCAGTATGCTGCTGCTGGAGTACGTGAATTTCCCCTTGGGATTAATAAAGTATCTATCTATCTATCTATCTATCTATCTATCTATCTATCTATCTATCTATCTATCTATCTATCTATCTATCTATCTATCTAAATCTCAGAATAATTGAGAACGTTTGCTGTTGGAGAATAATTGCCTGATGTAGTATTAAATGCATATAAAAATTACAAAACATAAGTAAGAGTGTGATTACCTAGCAAACTCCAGCAAAGGTGTAGAGGAATTTAATAAATTTAATCAAGTATAGATAAATACTTAATGACCATAATAGCAGACATTTTAACAAAGCATTGAAGGAACCTGAATCCTAAAGTAGTGCTAGAGACTTTAATCCAAAGAAGGAGAGACATGTGGGCGATGGTCAGACATAAATGCAGGATAGGGGTGTGCACTGTTTAATGAAATCAAGTCCAGAGTTAGAAATGAGTTTAACTGTTTACAGCACCCTGCCAAGCTGAATGATGAATCAGCTTTTGGGATGGAGGAGGCAGGTAGTAATGACAAACCCCAGTATGTAAGCACTGAAATTCCAAAAAGATGGAAGTAATTATAATATGAAGATTAGATATTTGTCAGGTAAACATGCAGATTTTTTCTATTGAGAGGAAGTTTCATATTGTGTTCTGCCATCCTGGTGTACGTGTGAGACATCAAGTTGGACATTTGGGTAAGGTGGCCAGAGCTAAGGTCAATCTTGTTATTTTTGGTCTACACAAATGTTTAAAAGTAACTGTAGACTGAGGAATTTATGAAAACATGAAAACTAGCAAATGTCACCAATATAATCCTTCAATACAGAAAAGGTGACTGGACCAACTTGAATAACTACAGGCTAGTTAGCTTCATCTGCAAGTATGTACAGAGGCCACCAAGCTGAACAGTGACTGCTATTGTGTTTATCTCAAGCATGGGGCCACAGACTTACATTTATCTAATAGGAGAAATCATTATGGGTTGTGATCATGATCAAACAACCTTGACATTTCTTAGACACAGGAAGACAAACTCACATTTAGTTCTCAGCATGGCAAATTACAAATACTGTATATCTAGTTGTTTATACTGTATAGGTGTTTGAAATAAACATGTCATCATTGTGACATTGTGATCTGTAGCGAGAGTAGGGAGCAGGTTGAGGAAACCCTGGGGAGGTGGAGATATGCTGTAAAGAGGAGAGGAGTGAAGATCAGTAGGACAGAATACATGTGTGTAAATGAAAGGAAGGTCAGTGGAATGGTGAGGATGCAGGAAGTAGAATTGGCAAAGATGGATTAGTTTAAATACTTGGGATCAACAGTACAGAGTAATGTGGCAGAGAGGTGAAGAACAGAGAGCAGTCGGAGGAGTGGTTGGAGAAGAGTGTCAGGAGTGGTTTATGACAAATGGGTACCAGTAAGAGTGAAAGGTAAAGTCTACAACAGTGGTTCTCAAACTGTGGGGCGAGCCCCCCTAGGGGGGCACGAAGTAACAAAAAGGGGGTGCGAAGATGTGAAAAAAAGAAAACAAGAATCAAAATATGAAAAATATATCTATTGAAACCAAAACAAATTAACTTAAACTACATTCTGATACTAGAAAAATAAATATAGAGTTAGATAAATGTCGATAAAAGTTAAGTAGGTATAACAAAATATGCATCTATGATATATCATTAATTAAAAAAGAACAAATTGGTATTAGTGGACTCCTTTCAAAAAAACGTTGGGGGGGGGGGGGGGGCGCGATTAAAACTGTTATGAAAACTTGGGTCGCAAATACTTAAAGGTTGAAAAACGCTGGTCTACAAGATGGTTGTGAGACCAGCTATGTTACATGGGTTGGAGACGGTGGCACTGACAAAAAACAGGAGACAGAGCTGGAGGTGGCAGAGTTAAAGATGTTAAGATTTGAATTGGGTGTGACAAGGATGGATAGGATTAGAAATGAGTACATTAGAGGGTCAGCTCAGATTGGATGGTGTGGAGACAAAGTCAGAGAGGCAAGATTACTTTGGTTTGGATATGTGCAGAGGAGAGATGCTGGGTACATTGGGAAAAGGATGTTGAGGATTGGAGCTGCCAAGTAAGAGGGAAAGAGTAAGGCCTAAGAGAAGGTTTATGGATGTGGTGAAAGAGGACATGAAGGTGATGGGTGTGGAATGGAATTTAAAATCTATTGCTAGCTTCTGTATGAAAATCTGCATGTTCTCTGTGTGGCTAGGTATTATTATAACAGATAAATAAGCGTGCCTACATAGAGTAGGGCTGCCAGTGTGGAATGCAGTCTTTGGCTACTTCCCGGCTTGTCTCAGCAGTGTCTGGTTATCGTCCAATTAAGATGCCAAACGTATGACAAGTTTTCTGATAAGCTTAATTAAAAATATAAGAAAAGATTAGAATTTCTGCTTTCTGTTGTAATCAACAAATTGTGTAAGAATGTTCTGTGACCTTTGGATGAAACTGAGCTTATTTTTTTTCTAACAGCTTCTTTGAAGATCTCTGTTATAAAAATGCAACTCACCCCCCCTATGATGGGGCTTTTGCACTTCAGAGAGTCAGTGAGAAAAAAAGCTGACAGGCTCTGTAGGCAAGGACCCTCTGCTCATCAAGAATGGTAAAGAATAAAAGAACTCTGCTTATTTGAATTGGTGTCTGCCTGCTGTTGTCTCGACTTCGTCCACAGTTTTCTGGCGCCCAACGTTGGGCAGAGACGGGCAGGTGACTCCTCGAGCGGGATCGTCCAGAGGACCGGTAAGAGGACCGATTCCGGCCGGATCGGGAGGACCAGCTCCGGCAAAACTTAGGACTGGCCTGCCTCGGGCGTATCCTGCGTGAGAAGTCCCTGGCCTCCTCTGACCGAATACGAGGGTCAAACCAACTGGGATTTCTCTAGCAGGTCACGGACTTCTTGGTGAATAGACCGAGGGAGTCCGATTGAGTGAATGACGTAGCTCAGGGATTTGACCGGTTTATGAGGAGTTAAGGAAAATAAATACTGTATCACTAATGTAGTGGATGGTGAAACTGGAAAATAGAGAATAATACTTGGGTCCCTCGGGGGACAGTGTAAGATACTACAAGTACGTTAGTAAGTTACTCCCTGTGAAGTGGAATAGAAAGGGGTGAGTGGCACACTCCTATTAAATAGGGGAATGGGAGTAAGAAAAAATAGTATATGAATTGAGTGTCTGGGAAAAACACTGAGTGGGTTTTCTGTTCCTAACGTCTGGTCATAATCCTGCTTCTACGGGTTGATCTGTGGTGGAGACATACACAAGCAGTTAGGCACATAGCAGGCATCTGACGAAGGAATTGGTGTTGAGCGCACCTTGTATTCCGGACTCCACGCTGAATATTGTTGTACGATTCTGCTAAACAACGGACACGAAACCACTTGAGTACTAGTCCGGGAGTGGGACAGGACTGGGAGCAGAATGCGGCGGGGGCTGAATTGTTCTACTGTGGTCCAGTGCCATTCATTATGGGAAAGCAAAATAGTAAACTGGTCAAAGAGACTCCCTTGGGAAATCAAAAGTCTCTGTTAGAAGGATTATTTTTGGAAAGTGTCTCGGACACGAGCTTTCAATCGGGTCCGAAAGGGGGTTCACCTAGAAAATTAATAGAAAAGAAAACCGGATTAGACTTTAAGAAAGCATGTAAAAAATGGAATAAACAGAGTGGTGGCAGATGGCCGATAGACGGGACTGTGGACATATCAGAAATACAAGAAATAAGGAAAATATTATGTAGAAATACACAAGGATGTTGTAACAAAGGTCCGTATCGAATGGACATGTTTGATAGATGGGAATTGGTGATAAAGGATAGGACCTTGGAAGCAGCGCAGAAGCGTAACGAGCTGCTGGCTGCTGAGGTCAAAACACGAAAAGAAAAGGAAGAGTTATTGCTAGTGTTGCGGAAAACGAAGGTAGAGACAGAGCCCAAGCCTGAAAGTAAAAGAAAGAAGACCAAAAAAAAAGACCCCCTATACCCCGTAATCAGTCCACCCCCTCCTTACCAAACTCCCCCGCCTCCACCTCCTGCACCCCCCCTCCAACTGCACCCCTGTTAACAGACGAACCGTCTGGAGCAGGTTTTTACGATGAACAATATCATTATGACCCATCCTCACATATTGACCCTGAGGAAGATGATTCAGATCATTCACAAGGTGCTACTGGGTTGCAATGGCAGAAACCAGAACAGTCATCTGTCTCCCAGCGCACGAGAAGTCAGACCCTCCGCTCTAAACCTATGGGCGGTTTTACTTCCCCCTTCGGCTCCCCTAAGCCTTCTGGCCCGACATTCTTTTGCCCCCTCATTGAAGTCCCCAACCCCCGACATGATCCCGCACAACCCCCAGGCAATAATAATCCCACTACTGTAATGATTCACCAAAATTGGGACATTCAAGAATTAAAAGATGTGGTGTCTGAACTGCCCGACCCCAAAGCGGTCGGTGGACTGAAATTTGTGGAGCAGTTACAGCAGCTGGATGACATGTATAAACCAAATGCTGCAGAGTGGACACAGGTGCTCCGCCGAAAGCTGGGCACCACATGGGCAACTGTAAATCACGGTGATCTTAACGGTGCCCCTTGGCGTTGGAATGAACCTCTTCCCCGAGGCCCTGGGAATGAAGGTCCTTTCCTCGGCCAGTGGGAGCCTTTGAAAGGAGCCCTGGCAGAAAAATATAAAAAGGGCACAGACTGGTCACTAATTTCAGCCGCTAAGCAGAAAAAAGACGAGACAGTGGATGAATGGGCTCACCGGTTGCAAGATCTGATGGCTAATCACTCTGGGCTAGACAATGCAAACGATAGAACTCGTGCTGCAGTGCCTCCTTTTGTCTCGGGACTGAGAAGTGACATTCAAAGCAAAGTCCGCACGTCCTGCTTAGGCTGGGAAAGCGCTGCGTTCGAGGAAGTAAAACGACATGCGGAACATGCTGAGAAGCAGAAAAAATTTGTCAGACACACAGACCAAACTTTTGGCTGCACAAATAAATTACTATACTGGTGGAACTGACCTGGCTAGGGGGAGAGGACGCAGAAATTTCTTTGGAGGTTGAGGGCGAGGGCGCGGAAGAGGACACGGGTTCCAATTATCAAACCATAATAATCCTTTCGCTCAGATGCCTAACCCTTTGGAGCAGACGCCAGCGTCATATGCCTGTTACGGCTGCGGTGAACTTGGACATTTCAGACGCAACTGCCCACACAAGCGCCCTTCGCCACCCCCTCTCCCTGAGCCCAATGACATTCCTTGGTCCTAGGAATTAGCAGGGACCCCCAGCCACTTTTTCCAGTTTCATTTGCTTACTCGTCATGCTGATACTGATCCTTTATTGACTTTAATAGTAAACGGCAAAGAAACTGTCTTTCTTGTGGACACAGGAGCCACGCGCTCCACTTTGTCGCTGTTGGAGGTCCCTGCCTCGAAAGATACAGTACAGGTGCTTACTGCCTCGGGACAGCCTCATACTTTGCTGGTCTCAAAACCTCTGCAAGTGCAGCTCAGCACTGACAGCTCATCATTGACTCATCGCTTCCTGTTAAATCATTTGTGCCCTGTGAACTTGCTGGGAAGGGATCTTATGACTAAATTGTCAGTCTCAATTTCTTTAACTGAACAAGGATTTTACTGCTCCATTCCTATGCCAAACTACACACCCCAAGCCCTCTTTTGCTGCATGGACCTTTGACATCTCCCCGCACACCCTCCTCTTGAAAGCCCTTCATTCTTTCCCCTCATGCCTATTTCCCCACTTACAAGTCCCGGACACCCTGCATTGTACTGCCCAATATTTCCACGCTGAAGTAAACACTCCTTGGTTAGAATCTGTTCTTTCCTCCGGCACGTGCCCTGAAACTTTGCACATTCCATGTATTTTTGTTTCATCTACTAAAGCTGCTGCTTCAGTTCACCTCACGTGTTCACAAAGTATTTTCTATCTAGGTGGTTCAGTGCCCCATGTCTCTCTAGCTAAATCTAACACCGTTTGCTGGGTTGAAATTGGGGACTGGGTCGAAAAATGTCTAAATAGAACTGATTGGCTGTACGTTTACGCCAGGTATTTTTGACACCTCAGACCATCTAATTACTAAAGTATTAATTCAGATTGATCTGCCAGTTGTTCGTTCTCTGTGTCGCCCGTCTCTCTCTTTATGCTCATTGCAAACTGATAGCTTTCCATGGCTCTCTTCGATTCCTGATACACTGTGGTCTCAAGGGAAAAATGATTTTGGCAGAATAGCAAATTGTGAACCTCTAGTAATCTTTCCAAAATCCTCCTTCCATCCTCGCCGTGCGCAATATCCTCTCTCTCCCAAGGCTGAACTCGGAATTGCTGCTGTACATAAAGATCTCGTTGAAAGGGGGGCTATAATTCCTATTAAATATTCTCCTGTAAACTCTCCTATCTTGCCAGTAAAGAAAGCTGATGGCTCTTGGCGCTTTGTCCAAGACCTCAGACAAGTCAATTCTGCTATCTTTCCTAGAGTACTGATCATGCCTAATCCTTCCACTATTCTGTCTACAAGCCCTCCATCTGCACGTTATTTCTCAGTTATTGACTTAGCAAATGCTTTCTTTTCTATTCCTGTACATCCTGATTCTCAGTTTTGGTTTGCTTTTACTTTTCAAAACCGCCGTTGGACATGGACCGTTATGCCACAAGGTTATACAGAGGCTCCTTGTGTATATGGCCAAGCGCTTGCTCAAAACCTGGAAGGCTTCTGGCCTGACAGTGGGAGTGCATTGATACAGTATGTCCACGATTTATTACTCTGTAGCGAAACGGAGAAAGCATGCACACAAGATACAGAATTATTGCTCAAGTATCATGCAGAAAATGGGCACAAGGTCTCCAAGGCCAAGCTGCAGTTAATTCAAACCACTGTCAAATATTTGGGGCATGACATCATTTGTGGTACCAGAGCTCTGTCAAAAGACAGCATAACCACTATCCAAAACCTGCCCAGACCGGTCACAAAACAATAGGTTATGTCTGTATTGGGCATTTTAGGTTACTGTCGACAATGGATTTTAAATTTTTCTGAAAGAGCACAGCCTTTACAAAATCTAGCTAACACTGCTGAACTTCCTCTTTCTGGCCGCATACAGTGGAATGAGCAGGCTGAGAAGGCTCTATGTGATTTAAAAAGTGCACTACTCTCTGCGCCAGCGTTAGGGCTCCCTGACTATTCTCATCCATTCACTTTGTTTGTGGACGAAAAGGGGGGATATATGAATGCAGTACTAACACAGCTCCATGGAGTAAAACAAAGGCCAATAGTCTATTTTTCGAAAAAATTCGATCCAGTGGCTAAGGGACTTCCAACCTGTCTCAGAGCATTAGCAGCCACAACAGAAGCCGTGCTAGCCAGTACAGATATAGTGCTCATGAGCCCCCTAACAGTAAAGGTGCCTTATGCCGTACACTCCATTTTAGTACAGGCCAAAACTTCACATCTCACTACTGCTAGGGCAATACACTATCAAAATGTACTCTGTACTCTGTCAAATGTCACAATTGAAAGATGCTCCACTCTAAATCCAGCCACTCTTCTTCCAACTGAAGAAGAAGGGGAGCCACACAACTGTCATGACAAAATAACTAAGGTCATAAAACCCAGACCAGACCTGCAGGAAACTCCAATAGAAACAGGAGAAGTACTCTACGTAGATGGATGTTCCTTGCGATTGGATAATGGAACACCCTCAACCAGCTATGCAGTGGTCAAAGGTGACCACCTGCTGGAAGCAAATCGAATTTCTTCAAGTTTAAGCGCGCAGGCAGCTGAATTAATTGCTCTCGCCCGAGTCTGTCAGCTGTCAGAAGGGAAAGCAGTAACCATTTATACAGATTCCAGGTATGCTTTTGGAGTCTGCCATGATCATGGAGCATTGTGGAAATTAAGGGGATTCAAAACCAGTACTGGTAAGCCCATCCAACATCAGAAATTAGTCGAATCCCTCCTCGAAGCTATAATAAAACCATCAAGACTGGCAATAGTTAAATGCCAGGCCCACACTGGGAAACAAGAACCTGTCAGCAAAGGAAACGACCTGGCTGATCACTTTGCTAAACAGGCTGCCTACAATAACACACCAATCTTTTTATTTCAACAGAAAGATGACAAAGACCCTGATAATCAAATTATATCTTTACAGAGTGCACCCACGGACAGAGAAAAGAGAAAATGGTCCAAAGAAGGATCCATCTCTTATGGGGCCTGGACTCACAAGCAAAATAACAAATCTTTCCTCCCAAAAGCTTCTTTCCCAGGTATGGCAAAAATCGCACATGGCCTGGACCACGCCAGAAAGGATGCCATGATTCAAGATGTCGAGAGACATTGGGAAGCCGTAGGCTTCTCTACGTATGCAGAGCAATTCTGCAGGCGATGTGCGCTATGTCAAAAATTTAATGTAGGAAAGGGTACCCCGGTAAGTCCCGCCGTCACACCTAACCCAATGGGTCCATTCGAACATCTTCAAATGGACTTCATTGAACTAACACCATCTAAAGGGTACCAATACTGCTTGGTAATTGTCGATGTGTTCTCCCGATGGGTGGAAGCTTTCCCTTCCAAACATGCAGACGCCAAAACTGTGGCAAAAGCCTTGATAAAAGAAATCATTCCAAGATGGGGAATACCACAAAAATTGCAGACTGATAATGGTACCCATTTTGTGAATTTAGTAATCAATGAACTAACCACCTGGCTCCAAATTAACGTGCATCACTATTGCAAGTACCACCCTCAAAGCGGAGGTATAGTAGAAAGGTGCAATGGCACCCTGAAATCTAAATTGGCTAAGATCTGTGAGCAGATGAATTTAACCTGGCCTGACACTTTACCCCTGGCCTTAATGGGATTGAGAGGGAGGACACACCAGCAGTTGGGACTGTCGCCGTTCAAAATTCTGACTGGACGACCCATGCCTGTCAGCATGGTCATTGGCAATGTCAATCTGCATACTGTGGACAATGATCTTCTTTCCAGTCTTACAGGTCTCCGAGCATCCCTGAAGGAGGTCCACGAGTAGGTTAACCAGGCTTGGAGAACTAGTCCTCCACCAATGGAGTCACAGATTCCCTTGGGAACCTGGATACTGGTCAGAGACACCCGAAGGAAGCATTGGCATCAACTTCGCTGGAGGGGACCATTCCAAGTGCTGCTATCCACACCTCACGCCGTTAAAGTCGAAGGACTTCCTGCCTGGATTCACGTGTCGCATTAAAAAAAATGTCATTCATAGCTTTGCTAGTCCTAATCTTTTCTATCCATCTGACTTTAGGACAAGGACAAACAGGTGGTGACCATCTGACTCACCAATTGAAGCAAATACATGGGGACTTTCCCACGTTAACTTTCCAAATAGGGAAAACTGCCTCATTCCAGATTGACTTTTGTTCCATGGCTCCCTGTGGGTCCAGTGGACAAGACAAATGGAGATTGTCTGTAAAATACGTTTGTGTGACTCGACCCAGGTATAAAACTGATTTAAATCCCTCCTCCAGTCTATCTGAATGTTCAAGCTGGAGTGATGTGTTTGCAAACACTGGCGACCAGGACTGGGGGTATAATCCGTGGGAAGCCCAGGAACATAATTTAAAAACAAGGTTTTCTATAATTAAATCAAGGTTTACCCCAATTCATGAATGTAAGGTAGAAACTTGTAATCCTTTGATTAACACTCTAAAAGACCCCTCATATCATGATAAAGTGACCTATATATTAGGGGCCCATGTTTCTGGCACAGATCTCCTTGGAAAATTTATTATACAGGTAACAGAGACACTTATCTCACCTAGCTCAAATATCCCTGCTACACCTCCTCTTGATGACTTACCCTCACAACCGATTATTTCTCTAAATATCACCACCCTTTCCTCTACATTCTCCATAGAAACTGGATACGGTTACCAGAACCGATGGCTGCAGTGGGTCCTCTATTCTGCGCGACAGATAAACCAATCCAACTGTTATGCATGTGCCACTGCACGCTCTCACCTTGCCACTACCACATTTCCCTTAACTGATCCCTCAGACCCCACTGGCCTTCCTTGCTTGCTTTACCTATTTACTACCGCTTTCCCTCCAACGGATCCCAAATGTCATACTTTGAATACCCTTTTTCCCCCAATTCAACCTATGACTCCCCCTATGTTCCGTCCCTATATTGGCAATTACACTTGTTTCACTCGAGCCGCCCCTAAGAAGAATGCCGTTTTCCTTGGCTCCCTTCCTTCCCCCTGGTGCTCCTTCACTTACAACGTCTCTATCAATACCTCTACCTTTCTCCCCAATAACATTTCCCTTAGTTGGTTCACCTCCCACGCCACCGCCCATGTGGATGTCTGGTGGATGTGCCGAAGATCTAAATTACTGGACATACTCCCACCTAAATGGACTGGTACCTGTGCCCTTGTACAATTGGTCATGCCTTTCCGTCTCCTTCCCCTTCATGGCCAACAACCTCCATCCTCTCCCCGTTTACATCGTGTTCGTAGATCCATAGCATCGTTTGCAAATTTCTCATTACATGGTCCAGGTGTGTATATTGACTCAATAGGTGTGCCTAGAGGTGTCCCTAACAAATTTAAAGCAAGAGATCAAGTAGCTGCTGGTTTTGAATCTCTTTTTCCCATAATCACTATCAATAAAAATGTGGATTGGATAAATTATTTATATTATAATCAACAGCATTTCCTGAATTTTACTAAAGAAGCTGTTGAAGGAATACATGAGCAATTAGATAAAACGTCCCTTATGACCTGGCAAAATCGCCTAGCACTAGATATGCTTCTAGCTGAAAAAGGTGGTGTTTGTGCTATGTTTGGTGATGCTTGCTGTACATACTGCCCCTGATGGTTCCATTACCCGTGCCCTTGCTGGTCTGACCGCTCTCTCCCTAGAATTGGCTGAAAACTCAGGCATCGATACCCCTCTTGATGAATGGTTTATATCCACTTTTGGCTCTTGGGGCCAATGGTTCAAATCCATTTTTGTTTTCCTTTTAGTTGCTTTAACTGTTATTCTTTTGATTTGCTGTTGTGGAATTCCGTTAATCCGTTATTTTATCCAGAAGTTTTTCACTGCCTCAATAACTAAAGCTTATTTCCTCCACACAGAACGCATGCATCTTCTTCCCCAGGCCCAATTCTCTTCCCAGTCTTCCCTCGATCAGGACTGTTTAGCTTAAACCTTCTTATTATTAAACTTTTAAGTTTAAAAAGGGGGGAATGTGGAATGGAATTTAAAATCTATTGCTAGCTTCTGTATGAAAATCTGCATGTTCTCTGTGTGGCTAGGTATTATTATAACAGATAAATAAGCGTGCCTACATAGAGTAGGGCTGCCAGTGTGGAATGCAGTCTTTGGCTACTTCCCGGCTTGTCTCAGCAGTGTCTGGTTATCATCCAATTAAGATGCCAAATGTATGACAAGTTTTCTGATAAGCTTAATTAAAAATGTAAGAAAAGATTAGAATTTCTGCTTTCCGTTGTAATCAACAAATTGTGTAAGAATGTTCTGTGACCTTTGGATGAAACTGAGCTTATTTTTTTTCTAACAGCTTCTTTGAAGATCTCTGTTATAAAAATGCAACTCACCCCCCTATGATGGGGCTTTTGCACTTCAGAGAGTCAGTGAGAAAAAAAAGCTGACAGGCTCTGTAGGCAAGGACCCTCTGCTCATCAAGAATGGTAAAGAATAAAAGAACTCTGCTTATTTGAATTGGTGTCTGCGTGCTGTTGTCTCGACTTCATCCACATGGGTTTAACGGAGCAAGATGCAGAGGACAGGAAGATATGGAACAAGATGATCTTCTGTGGCGACCCCAAACAAGAGCAGCTGAAAGAAGAAGAAGGATTGAAGAATATTGTTACTTTAAAAGCCCCCACATAAGCACCTAATGTGTGTCATTGGCTACACAAGTTGTATTAAGTTGGAACACTTCATCAGTAAAGGTAATCATGTTATAAAGAAGGAGGTCAGAAATTTGCAAATGTAAGACACATTATATGAAATTACTAAGTACCCATGAATTATCTGTGGCCAAATGAATGATTAGTTTTTTTCTAGTTTATGATATAACAACACATACTGTAACTGGCAATAAAAAATAAATGCATCAAAAATAAACCTCCCTTCATTAGATGTCAATCACTAGCCTTCTATAGCACTGCTTAAAGAACAAAAAGTGGAGTGAAAGGACATTGACATGAAGAAAGAACAGACTAAGCCTTCAGAGTCTCAGCCTTATGTTGTGCTGCCTGTATCTCAGGCTGTAGGCTAAAATTAGACCTGACACATTCTGTTTGCATGTGCCTGCACCTACAGTTCTAAATCTAGCAGTCATAAAAACTGTACAGTTTGGGTAAAAAAGTTATTTCCTTTAAATTATTAAAATTAAATCCATATATTCTGGCAGTTCATGAATGGTGAAATAACTTTGCTGAGCGTTTCTCAGCAAATAAACTATTTATAATGAGTGCCTTTCAGAAGAGTGCTGACAATAAGGTAGCTGCTTTGCTAACATTCTGTTCTATCTGAGCAGCAACTGAGAAAACGCAGTGACACCTTGACTACCTAGCAAGCTGAAGTTTCATATTTCATTTGCTAAACTCACTGCATTCTCTTAACAGCTTTTTTTTATAGTTTTCACTCCAAAACCTGACAAATTGGATATCAGTTTAGATGTCATAGTATGTACGTTTTTCCATATGTTTCATTCACTTCTATACCCAAGGTACTCATTGTCACATGGCTGAAGCAAAGGCTTAAAAAAGTAACATTATTACCAAAAAATTATTTTCCAGTCATCTGAATTAAACAAACTAGGCAGATCTAATCTGCAGAGTGTGGGTAAAGTGGAAAGCCGAGAAAAGAGCCAATTTTGACATTTTTAAATTATTTGTAATGTGAGCAGCAAAGCAAAAAATGAAAAAAAGTTAAAAGACACAATGTTTCAGCTTTATAGGCTTCTTCCAGTGTGCAAAGCTGCAGTTTCATCAGTCCTAGAGATATGATAATGTTTAAAAAATGCACTGGTTTTGAATGGGCTGTCTCAATAACTAAATTGTGTTCATGAATCTTTGACATAGTGAAGATATTGTGCTTCTTTTCTCAGAATATAATATTAAGGAAATTGATTATGATCTGAGCTTTAGCTGCACATTCAGTTATATAGGGTTTCAAAACAACTTTAAGGAACATTTCAAAGTTTAAATATCTTGAAAAACAAATATCAATAACGAATGTTCAATTAAAAAAAATCAGGCAGGTACTTTGGCCTTGTGGTAATGCATTGATCTTGAAGGCAGGCGTGTGGTAGTTCAGCTGTCTGATTCGAAATTAAAACTTGTTTCCATGTCTCAGTATTTTGGACATACATATAAAGAAAAGGAAAAGACTGAATGATGGGAAAGATTAGGTTCAAGGAGCAGAGAAGCATGTTACAGGGAGGACTAGCAGGGAGTGAGGTTTCACAAAAGGATAACAGCAATTTTCTACTTTTGATTTTTCTTTCTCTAGTTTTTCGCTGCCTCTTTCTTTTTAACACTAAAATCCCTGAAGTCTACAAAAATATTTGTAATGTCGGACCACCTTAAATTCCCTCACACCTTGGCAGCAGCGTCTTTGTTTTGCAAATGTCTCGATCAACACAAGCAGCAAATAATCTGCTATCCCATTCCCTACTGAGGCAATTAAAATCAAGTCAGATGCAAAATTCTCAGAGATGGGAGTAAGGGGTCTGGAATTGTATAGAGTAAATAATATATATCGTTTTTTGGACTGTAACGATGTGTGTAAATGTAGAATGACAGGAAATGCAAGGCAAGAAATGTTGAACACATAACTAAAAGAGAAACTTTTTTCATGTTATAGTAATAATTGACAAAATGTTGATGTGAAGTGTATAATGTGTGAAGATTGAAGTCCAGATATCAAATGAGCACTTTCACAAAAGGTATAACAAAACAAGTGCGCTTTTATTCAAGGATATAACTGAAGAAAAAGAAATTGTTCAATTTACGTGTTTACCGGCAATGTGTAAAAACTGAAGCCCAACTATCAATCGATACAAAGCAGACACGTCCGCTGGGGTGGGGCAGAGATAAGGGCTGCTTCCTCATAATCAAGAGGTTGCAAGTTTGATCCTGGGTCCTCCTCGCATTTTGAGTAGTGAGCTGCTATTATTGTTACTATTACAGTATATAATAAAAATATACATTTGATTTGAGTCTATAACAGCCAGTGTACATTTATGGTACTTGTAAAAGTTAGTGCTGAAAGGATAAAAGCAGACACACAAATGCAGCTCAATCACTTCTTCTTGGTGTCTTGCTGAGCAAACAGACACTGCAGTGTCTATGGTGGATGTTACTTTTCCTCGTACATGGACATTCACAACAACATGTTATTTAAACGATTTATTTATTTAAGAATCCAAGAATAAAACTGAGGAAAATTAACATCTTTTACAAGTACCATAAATTTACACAGGATGTTACAGATGCACATCAAATGTATGATTTTGTTATATGATACTAGTAATAATGATAATAGCAGCTCACTACTCAAAGAGCTAAATACAAAGAAGTCGTAGGATTTGAACCTATTACCTTGCCACTGCTAAATGGTACCTTATCCACGGTACCATCTGCGCAGATCAGTGATGCAGCAGCGTTATCACTGTGACAACTGGCTGAAAATGGAACACACAAACACACGTATGAGAACAGCTTTTACTTTGTACCAACTGATAGTTGGGCTTCAGTGAATTTTTTTGAACTTTTGTGAATTTCTCCTTGGGTTTAATAAAGTATCTATCTATCTATCTATCTATCTATCTATCTATCTATCTATCTATCTATCTATCTATCTATCTATCTATCTATCTATCTATCTATCTTCAGCAGCATGTCAATTGAGCAATTTCTTTTTCTTCGTTTTTTTTTCTTGAATAAAAGGATACTTGTTTTGTTACATCTTTTGTCAAAGTGTTTCTTGGATATTTGGGCTTCACGCATCCTACACCACATCAAAATGATGTCGTTATTACTGTAACATATGCTAACATTTTTTGTTTTAGCCCTGTATTCAGCATTTCTTACCCTGCATTTTCTGTCATTCTGTACATTCTATATTTACACAGATCGTTGTAGACACGGAACACACATTAAATGTATGCATTTCAAATCACGATATTTCATTACTTATATAATTCCTTACAAACACATCACCAGATAAACACTTCAACACAGATTTCATCTGTGAGGATTGCAGCAGGGCGGCGCCGTCATCTTACTGAATGGAGGGTGGGGGGTGTAGTAGGCTGCGTTCTGCTAATCTACACATTTGCAAAACAAAAGCAGGCTATTAACGCAGTGAAGGAGGTAAGAGACAATGAAAAAAATTGTAAGATTCGGGGATTCTAGTGTTAATAAGCTCACACAGGAAAAATGCTCTGCTTACTGAAGCACTGCAATACTAATTCCATATATGGACCGAATGCATCCAACCTCTGACAGCTCAGTGGCCTTCTTCAAAAAATCATCTGAATAATGAAAGTGTTGTGATATTAAACTCATAGGAACAGTTAGTAAACATTTAATTTAGCCAAACACAAGGCAAAGAAGCCATCATTTAGAAAAAAACATGAACAGCATAGCCTGCTGCTTGACCACTGGGTTTGCTAAGTAAAATTACTCATTGCTCTCTCCTCTTCCGATTGAAAATATCTGTAAGGACTTCATGTCTAGGTAGAATATTATTAATGTAGCAAAAATTCAGGTTTTGTTCACCTTCACGTCATGATTTATATAAATTTTTATAACACTTTTTAAAGTGAAAAGAATACAAACTGTCATGCTGTACATATTAAATCCATGTGGTGCACAAAGAACATTCGTTTATTTAAAAAATATTGTGCTCTAATTATAGTAACATTTTCCAATGGGATAATAAGCTTTGTTTGCAAAATGGTTTTATCTGTTCATCCATTCATTGTCAGATGAATTGATTAATCTAATATATGTCTCAGGAAGCTATCGGCCAATGCATTGAAGTTAATGAGAAAGGAAAAACTGAACTAGTTTTGAGTGGATTGTAATGGTGCAATGGAGTTTTAAGTGTCCCTGAGGGTTAGGGAAACATCTGCTATCTATGCTGGAATGATTATTCCGATTATTACACCAAAAATGTGACCTTAGCTGTGAGTCAGCATTGCTAACCAGGGCACCGCTGTGCTTTCCAGAGGTAAAATTATGTCATGTCGCTCTCTAGAGCCAGCTTAGTTACAGAGAAACCACACTTTCACAAAGAGAGAAGTCAGACAAATCCTGGATAAACTGTGGTCACACACAAGTCTAATATCTCATGGTAATAAAAACCATTATAAATGATTGATTGAGTGATGCAATCGACTTAACCTGTGCCAGTGGGACAACTCTCTACTCCAGCAGTTCTCAAACTGCGCACTGGGTCACCACAAGAAGTAGAGAGATACAATAATTTAACACTTGAAGTGTCATGGCCAACTTCAATTGCTGTTGTGTTTTTAAATCTTTATTTCATCAGTGTGCCGTAACACTATTGTTCTTCTTTGACTTTTTTTGTAAATTGCTTTACTTCAAATGCCCGTATACTTCACATACTGACAGCTTTAATAATAATAAAATAATTCATTACATTTATATAGTGCTCTTCTCACTACTCAAAACTACCACACAGGGAGGATCCAGGACATGAACCCATGATCCCCTTACTGCAAAGCAGTAGATTTGCTGCTGTATGACACTTGCCTTCAAGATAAAGGGCTTCAGCTGACATTTTTTAAGATATTGTAATGTAAAGAGTATTGTAAGATATCCATGGATAAAGTAGAAATGTGTTAAAATTCAGTCATGGGTTCTTGTTTAGCCATCAAGTGATCAAATTTCTCAAAATGTCTTTATACTATATTCAACAA
Organism: Erpetoichthys calabaricus; assembly: GCF_900747795.2. Taxonomy (NCBI): domain Eukaryota; kingdom Metazoa; phylum Chordata; class Cladistia; order Polypteriformes; family Polypteridae; genus Erpetoichthys; species Erpetoichthys calabaricus. Next base: position 126,415,347 of record NC_041406.2, read on the forward strand.
TAGAATGGCTATTATCTGTACATGCATAGCTAAAGACTTCATATATTTTTTGAATTAACACATATTCTACAATGATAACTCGCCGCCACAGGAGAAAGAAATATGGAATAATGACTGTTGACAAGGTAAACTAGGCTATGCTCTTAGTTTTGAAAAATTCATAAATTCAAAAGAAGATGATATCATAGTACAGATATTGCTGCTTTGAATGAACAGAAGCCTAATGACTTTCAGTGTTACACACATTATTATAGAACTAAAGATCAGAAAGATACACAGTGACAGTTGCCTGTAGTAAAAAGCTATAGGAGTTTTGTGCTTAGCAGTTTTAACAGTTGAGGTTAAGTTGTCCTGTATGCCCAGGTTACATATTTACTACAAATATGCAACTCAGATAAGATTGGTGATCTTGTTCAGATTTTCCTCCTCATATGGTGTTTGCTCATACTGCCCTTGCCTGCTGTTTTTTGTTTACTGATAATGACTGAGCCAAGCATTGACCAATACTTTCATGTAGGGTGCACTTAGGACATTTTCAATGTATTTTAAAACTTGAAAACTGTATGCCAACACAATTGTAGTAATTTCATAAATCAAAATAAAAATATTAAAAAATTGTCAATTTACTGAAATGTAGTTATTTTTTCTTTAGTTGAGGCTAGGCTGAATGGTTTTATGTTTCTACATAAATCAAAAATTGGTTGATAAGGTTGCCATACAATAATTTTATGTGATTAACTGCAAATCACTTCCAAAATCTTAATTAATTTCCCATCCTTTGAGGTGCTTAGATATTGAAACAAAATTGAGTCCAAACCTAGTACTAATTTAAAGACCATCTGAACCATATATATTACACTTGACTGAATTCATCAACCTTTTATCTGACCTTACTAATTATGATTCTGGGTGATTTTAACATTACTATCTTATAAATAGACACCTTTACCAAATATTTTACATATTCATTTGAGCTGAATATAGTTTAAAATCCTCAAATGAACAACAGCAGCTACTTTACAGTTATAGTAAACTCAGAGTTATTTTTCAGAAATTGGCCTGTTGTACATACACCAATCAAATCATATTGATTAAAATATGGTTAAAAGGACACCATCCTGGTATAAAACATATTATTATATAGGTATCTATTGATCATTTCACTCACACTTTAATAATATACAATAAATATCACACAAGGTACCTTTAAATTATTACTCCCCAAAGCCCCAATACACCTCAGTTGTGACTTCCCATCTACGAATATCAAATGCATCAACATATTAGCAAGTATATATTCAGGTCAGGTCAGAGAGCAAGCACTGGTACAGCGCATTGCCACAACAAACCACATGTCGAAACAGTTCGGGATCCTGGTTGGCAACCTCTCCCCAAGGCAGACACGTGGTCCAGTGCCACCCTCCGGAAATTACCATCTATCTGCCACAGCCAGGTATTATGTGGGCATCCCCTTGGCCTGGTCCACCACTTGGGTCCTCAACAATGAGGATCCTGTGGCCTGGATCACCCTTGGGAAATCGCGCCACATGGCCGTAGTGACGTAATTGACCGTCCCTCACAATGCAGGTAATATGTCTCATTTGGGACTCCGTGAGCAACCACTCATTCAACACAGTCAAACCAGCAGTACCCAAGCATTCTTCAAAGAGACACATTATAGAAGGAAATCAGTCTTTGTCTTAGGTCACTGGATATCATCCATGTCTCACAACCATATTGCAAGAAAGGAAGCACCCGGACTCTAAAGACTTGGACCTTCATTCTTTTGATATCTGGAGCAGCACACACCCATTTCCAGCAAACTCATGACCTCCCATGCTCTCCCAATCCGTTTACTGACTTCAAAGGAAGAGTCAACAGAGACATGAGTGTCACTGCCAAGGTATATAAACCCCTCAACAAGGTCGACACTCTATCCACAGACAGACACACTGCTGATGGTTGTGCGTAAGAGGTCTTTAAAGGCCTGGATCTTGGTTTTCATCCAGGACACTCGCAAGCCTACACACTCGGACTCCTCGCTCAGTCTCTTGACAGCCCCGATCAGAGCCTCCATTGACTAAGGAAAAATCACAGCATTGTCAGCAAAGTCAAGATCAGTGAATCTTTCTTCACCAACAGATGCCCCACAGCCGCTGGACCCCATGACCTTATCCAACACCCAGTCCATACAAGCATTGAACAAAGTAAGAGCAAGAACACACCCCTGACAAACCGCAGAATCAAATGGGAAAATGCAGAGGTTCTGCCTCCACTCTGCACAGCACTCATAGTGCCAGCATACAGGCTGACCATGTTATCCAGCAACCTTGAGGGGATCCCACGAAGTCTCAGGATGTCCCACAAGGCAGCTTGATTAACTGAGTCGAACACTTTACGAAAATTGAAAAAGGCTACGAAGAATCTTTGCTGATATTTGTATTTGCACTCCATGAGAACCCGCAGTGCCAGGATGTGGTCAATAGTAGACTTCTTAGGTGTAAAACGAGACTGCTCCAGTCACTGGTAGGTGAGCAAGTGATTACGGATCCTATTGAGGATGACCCTAGCAAGGAACTTATCCAGCACAGAGAGCAGTGTTATCCCCCTGTAGTCGCTGCAATCCAGGTGATCACCCTTCCCTTTCCATATAGGGACGATAAGTCCCATTTTCCAGTCAGTTGGGATGATTCCCATTTCCCAGATGGAAGCAGAGATTGCTTGCAATGCCAGGAGCACAGCCTTACCACCAGCCTGGAGAAGTTCACCCTGGATATCACAGATCCCTACAACCTTCCCTACCCTCAGCTGGTTTACCACCTGTTCAATCTTACAGTAGTGAGATTGGATGGTTCACAGCTAATTGGAGGATCATCCTCAAGAACCATGGACCCAGAGATATCCAATAAGCTTTAAACAGCTGCTCGAAGTAGCAAGCCCAGCGGGTCACAAATGCAGTGTCATCCATAAGGACAGTTCCATCAGCCGCCCTGACTGCAACTCTCTGAGGAACAGATTCGGATGTGCATAATGCTTCGATTCCTCTGTAAGCAGGATGTGGATCGCTAGACCATAGATGGTTCACCACTTGCTCACAGATTCCTCTAACACCTCCTTATCTAACACCTCCTTATCTGCCCTCAGAGCCCTCACAGCTGTCCTTCTCAGTTCCCGGTACAGACCGGAGTTGCCATCAAGCCATGCGCTGCAACTCCTTTCAATGATATCCAGAGTGCCGTGCGAGATGAAACACCTCCTTCTTGGAATACTGGTAACACCAACACAACCCTCAGCAACCTTCAGGGTCTTGTCATGGAAGGTCTCCCACATCACATTAGGATCGACAGTCACACGCAAGTCAATATGTTCCTCACACAAACTGCATACAAACTCATCAAAAACAGCCTGATCTTGAAGTCTGGCCAGGTCCAGCTTTGTTTTCCCAGTACAGTGGTTCTCAAACTGTGGGGCGGGGCGTGAAGATGTGAAAAAAAGAAAACAAGAATTGAAAATATGAAAAATACATCTATTGAAACCAAAACAAATTAACTTAAACTACATTCTGATACTAGAAAAATAAATATAGAGTTAGATAAATGTCGATAAAAGTTAAGTAGGTATAATAAAATATGCATCTATTATATATCATTAATTAAAAAGGAACAAATTGGTATTAGTGGGCTCCTTTCAAAAAAACGTTAGGGGGGCCCGATTAAAACTGTTATGAAAACTCGGGTTTCAAATACTTAAAGGTTGAAAAACGCTGGTCTACAAGATGGTTGTGATGGTATGTTACGTGGGTTGGAGACGGTGGCACTGACCAAAAAACAGGAGACAGAGCTGGAGGTGGCAGAGTTAAAGATGTTAAGATTTGCATTGGGTGTGACAAGGATGGATAGGATTAGAAATGAGTACATTAGAGGGTCAGCTCAGATTGGATGGTGTGGGGACAAAGTCAGAGAGGTGAGATTACGTTGGTTTGGACATGTGCAGAGGAGAGATGCTGGGTATATTGGGAAAAGGATGTTGAGGATTGGAGCTGCCAAGTAAGAGGGAAAGAGTAAGGCCTAAGAGACTACAATGTAAACTACATTCTGATACTAGAAAAATAAATATAGAGTTAGATAAATGTCGATAAAAGTTAAGTAGGTATAATAAAATATGCATCTATGATATATCATTAATTAAAAAAGAACAAATTGGTATTAGTGGGCTCCTTTCAAAAAAATGTTAGGGGGGCGCGATTAAAACTGTTATGAAAACTCGGGCCGCAAATACTTAAAGGTTGAGAAACGCTGTCCTAGTAGGTGATAACCAGCTGGACCTAAGCTGGCTCTTCAGACTAGCAACAACAAACCTGTGGTCAGAATTCACAAACTGGACAATTCTGTAGACTCTGCAGTTTTGTAAGTGCCTCCAGTGTCTGCCCATGAGGATGTGGCCGAACCCCTTCACCGCATCACCAGTACTGAAGTACCAAGTCCAACAATGCAGCTCAGATTGCTGGAACCAGGATCGAGCAATCTGCAGCCCCTGACCTTTTGCAAAGTCATGGAACATGAAGCCATTTTCACCCCAGTCACCAGACCCATGGGGACCGCCACAATCCTCACCAGCAGCCCTGTCAGTGCTAGTGGTCGCATTGAAGTGAATAAAATGTCTGCCTCACCGAGACATCACTCACCACGGTCAGAGCATACACTGAGACAACAGCCAAGGCACTAAGAGAGTGCCATAATCCGAGTCTCATAATGCACTTGTTGAAAGGAGTGACATTGGACACCATTGGAAGGAGCTGATCTGCTACAGCAATAGCTACTCCCTGAGTATGACAGTCATCAGAGCGACCAGACCAATAAAAGGTGTTCCCACCTACAGAGATCTGGCCAGTCCCAGGTCTGCACACCTCAGACAGTGCCACCACAGAAATGCAGAGTTTGCACAGCTCCTTCGACAGCAGAGGAAGATGAGACAAGATGTTCCATGTACCACCTGAAATTGGAAACTGAGTGCTTCCCATGCAGCACCACACCAATTCTGATCCACAAAAGGCCTGACCCCATTGGCTCTCTGACAGTTTTAACTGTTCTGGGGATTGGTCTCCCCCATCCCCTTCATAACACGAGCAGCCTTCCTATGGGTGGCTGCAGCAGAGCTAATCCTGCAGAGAGCAGATAAAAGTCCAGTCTGTCATCTTAGAACTGCATGAAATTTTTTTAATGATGGCTGGAGTGCCAATCCTGCCACCAACCCCCAAGATTTACCTGCAAGTTGGAGGACCACTTGCAGGATGAGGATGCAGGTTAACATCATACCCAGAACAAAAAGCATATATTTAACACATATAAAATATACAAGTTTAACCAAAATGTAATAGGTTATAAAAGAACTCCTATCTGAATAGATAGTAACCAAACAAGTCCACATTATACTCATGAGACAAGTCCCAAAATATGCTGACAGAGACAACAGTTGCTTCTGGGAATAGAAGTGGTTTATATAGGAAAGACTATTTCATACTAAGAGAACTCTGCAGGCAACATATAAATCTCTGATACCTTTTTCGACCCTGTGAGTGTGGACAATGAAAGCATTATATTGTGATTGTGATACCTGAATATGAATTTGATAATTCTTTAAAGGTTCTACTCACTATTACAGTCATACATTTGGCCTAACTATTACTTTTAATTTCGAGATTCAAAATGTAAATACTTCTTCTTTAAATGAAATTATATCTAAATCCTACTTCCTTACCATTGACTTGTTCTTGCCTTTACAATTATTGTACAGTCACAAATAATATCTTCACCAGTGTGACTCCTATATTACAATGCTACAGCAAAATTTAAGGACATAACAGTAAAGGGTACAACAATATACAGTCATTTTGTTATAATGTTCTCTGAAAGAGGCTAATATGCAGAATCCGCCTGGATGATTGCATCCGTGCGCTCTCCAAACACAAGGTATTAGGTGGTGAAGTTGTGAGAGATTTAGCCAAGTATGAACAGGGGATGATTAAGGGGGGTAGAATGGATGAGGCCATGATGGACAATTTAGCCAGGACGTTAGGGTACATCCTAATCTTTTTTCTAAGATGTCCAGGGATCTTTTATGGCCACAAAGAGTCAGGACCTCTGTTTTACGTCTTATCAGAAAGATGACACCATTTTTACAGCACAATGTCCCTTTTACTACACTTGGGCATTGTGATTGACACATAGACTACAGGGTAAGTGTCTCCTGCTGCCCTCACCAACATCTCAAAGGTGGATTTTTTTGTATTTCTTTTCTTTTTGAATTTTGCAATTTTGGTACCTTTTTGGATTTACTGTTTTTGACCTTAAGATTTTGGATTTGTTCAGTGTGACATATTGTAGTTTTTATGTATTACCTCTTGCCTGCTAGTAGATCTTATTGTATTTCATATATTTGTCTCCTTTGGTGTCTTACCCAATCTACAATGCAACTTTGGCATACTGTGGGTAACTCAACTACACTTTACAGAGCAGTATGTTATGCAGCATTTTTCTTGTTTGTTGAAGAGCTGAATTCAGGGGGCTGTGCTGTGCGTACTCCCACCCCTGTCAGTGTAGTGAGCTGGCATACACTTGACACTTAAGTACAGTAGCACCTCTCAAATGATAAGTGATTACAACACAAATGCCCCTCAAATATTAGTGGCACAGATTTTATTAACTGTATAATGATAAAACATATAATATAAGATTTATGAATTTAAAACAATTGTAGAAACATTACATTTATTTATCAATTGTACTCTTTCCTTGTGAATATCATTTTAACAATAGTAGAACAGGAAATTAATTAAAACCTACTAACTGTTACTTAAACCTACAATTGTGTAAAAAAAATGTGCATATCATGTTATAGGATGTGTTCCATGGCTTATGTGTAATTTCCTTTTCTGTGCCTTCATTGTTAAAGTATTATTTTTCATTAACTTGTTATATTTATGTATTTTTATAGGGGTGCTGATTAATGGTCATTAATGAATTTGATTAATGCATTAAAAATTTCTGTGATTACATTTTTAAAGCAACACCTAAATGCATTAATTAAATCTAGTTAATTTGACTACGCTTCACATGTGAATTGAAGTCTATTAATAGTAGTAAGTGGTGTACACTGCCACATAAATACAGTGTACAGGTATCTGCCTTATGCGTGCTTCTTGTTACTGCTTGGACTTCTGCAGATTTGCTATGTGGGAACTTTCTTCATTCTAGGACTGAGTTGGAAGGCTGTATTTCACAGCATTGCCCTTAAAGGGTGGGAGTTCAAAGATGCTGTCAGGAACTGTTCTGATCAGTAGCCATCTGGAGGTCAGGATACTAAATATAAAAAGAGAAAGAAAAAAACGATTGTGAGATACTTGATTCAAGCACCAAGATTGCATTCTTTTGGGAGGAAAAACTAAAGGGTTTAATAATAAAGAGAATCCGCTGAACGAACCATCTATCCATTTTCTGACACTTATTTGGGTCTAGATGATGGGCGCAGCAGTTTATGCAAAGATGGCAAGGTGTTCCCTTTTCTCCACTTCCTCCTTCAGCTCCTCCACGGACAAGACATTCCCAGACCAGTGTCTCCTGGGTCTGCCCTAAAGTCTCCCACCAAATCATCTCCACAGCAAGGCATCCGAGAGGCATTCTAATTAGAAGTACATACCATTTCAACTAGCTCCTTACAATTTGGAGGAGCAGCAACTCTACTTTGAGGTACTACTGAATGTCTGCACTCTTCCCCCTATTTCTGAGGCTAAGCACAGGCACCTTACAAAGAAGTTAATTTCCATAACTTGTATCCATGATCTACTTTTTTTTCTGCTACTCAAAGCTCATGATCAGAGGTGAGGACAGGGGCATAGATCAACTGGTAGACTGAGAGTTTTGCTCTCTTCATCATGACTAACCGGTACAACATCCAAGTATTGGAATGGTGGATGACAACTATTGATTTATTCAGAGATGTTCAACTTGAACAGGAGTAACAGATGGAAGCTGGTCAAGGGTAAGTTTCAAACGAAACATTTGAAACTTTTTTTTCACATAGAGAACCACCGATGACTGGATAAAGTTGAAAAATATCACAGTAGATAGCACTACTCTGGAGACCTTCATATCTCAAAATAATTATATTCTGTGGAGGTTAGGTAAGTACAGATTAATAAGCTATGTTGTCTGAATGGCCTGTTCTCATCAAAATTCTTAAAACTTTATAAATAAATTATTGGCCCAAATCTGCATACTCTAATATAGGGTTATTCATTAGAGAAGTTGCAATTTCCTTCCCTTCTGCTGCCAGCATTGAGTGCAAGCAAGGAACCAAATCTTGACGGGGCTCTAGTTCATCACAGGGTACACTCACACAAAGCCAGTTTAGTGATACAAATGATCTTAACATGAATGTTTTTGGGAAGAAAATGGATTTACAAATGGAATATGGAAAATCCACTTGGACAGTGCTTGGTTCACAAAATAGCTGTACTAACCAAGGCACCATTAGTTCCACTGAT